>NC_053491.1:270268715-270471215 GCF_905171775.1 Rana temporaria | reverse complement strand
TTTTTTTATAAATTTAGTGTCATTTTTTGCAGCATTTCAGTGTCAGCCACCTGTCAGTGCAATCAGTGCCCACAAGTGCCACCAATCAGTGCCACCTATCAGTGCTATCAGTGCCCACAAGTGCCACCTATCAGTGCTATCAGTGCCCACAAGTGCCAACTATCAGTGCAATCAGTGTCACCTATCAGTGCCACCTATTAGTGCCCATCAGCGCTAGTCACCAGTCAGTGCCCATAAGTGCCGCCTATCAGTGCCAGCCACCTGTCAGTGCCACCTATCAGTCTCCATCTGTCAAACTGCCACATGACATTGAAAAAAAAGTATCAGTATTCGGTATTGGCGAGTACTTGGAAAAAAGTTTTGGTACTTGTACTCGGTCTTAAAAAAGTGGTATCGGGACAACCCTACTTAAAACTATAGTTCCAGAAGAGTTAAGGTATATATTCCTAAATTAAAACACTATGGTCTATAAACTGAAAAAAAATGAGTTGGCTTTACTTAAAACAGCAAAGTTGAAAATATGAAAAACAAAAAAAAAAATAAGTTTAGTTGACAGTACTTATAGAGCTGATGCAAATAGTTGCTTCAATTTTTTTGAGTAGACCCAGCACAATATTTTTTACAGTGATGGTTTGCCTGGCTGTCACAATGACTCTTTTGCTTTAGTACTTTAAATCACTGGTCCAGAACTAATATATACTGTAGCTAAGGATTTCTGGCTTTATTGATCCACAAGCTTCAAAAGGAAAGACATCAATAGTAGCCTCAGTAGTCTCTGCTGAGAGGTTTACAAATATTTATTGAACACATCTAGTTATGTTTTCAATAGGGATCCCACACACTGATGAAGCCAGCATTTTAGACCATTAGAGAGTCTTTCAAATATGCAGTGCCCATAAAAAACTATTTATTTTTAGCTACATTGACAGGGCTTTTTGTATTTTGGTGAAAGTATTGCCCTAGCTATACAATGGTCAGCCTTTTAAATCTTGCTTAATAGCTAAAACCTAGCCTTTATTTTGTCTATGAATTTATTTATTAAATCAGCAATGGTACATAACAAGCCATGACAGAAATCAACTTTAATCGGGTTGTTTATCCAGTTACTTTAGTCTTACTAATAAAAACTGATCTGAAATTGATTGCATTCAGTATTACACTTCATTTCTTTTGCTATACATATATAAAAAAAGTATGTTAAAAGCTGATAGAAAGCAAGTGACTGATCACTTTTTTAATACTGACTGAGTGATAAGTAATTGTTCCCTCTGGTTAAAGGTTTTGGTGGATTGGGATGATTCATGGCTGAACGATATTCTAGCTATGAGACATGGCTCCTTGTGATTTCACTTTCTGCCTTTTCTCCACACACTCCTAAAAGAATATATGCCAAGCACACCAGAAATACAAACTGGTATTCCTAAAGTAATATAGCATTTGATCTACAGGTGCCTTAAATGTGTGTCCCAAAACTGAAGCCTCTATCAAAACACTATATCAGTGCTAAGGGCCTTTTTTGAACCACCAGTGCACCAAAAAGAGGTGTAGGTACAGGAAAAGGGATTTGGTGCAACTTGCTTCCCAGTGATGTTGGCAGCTAAATTTTCTACCTCTGATGATATCATATCCAGTAGGGATGAGCTCAAGGTTTAGTCTGAACACATTTACTAGGCATGTGCAATTTTTTAAGTTACGAATATGTTTTCTGTCAATTTTCGTTATTTTAGTTGATTCGTTAACATGCGAACGAACGGTTTAGCGCAATTAATAACGAATAACGATATTTTCAAAATAACGAATATGAAAAACAACGAAGATACGAAAGATGAAAGAAACGAAAACATAGAAACAACGAAAATACCGAACCCAAAAAAAATAATAATTACGAAAAACAAAATGAACGAAAATGCAAACTTACTAATATTCGAAGACCGAAAAGAAAACAACCGAAATGCCGAACAAAGAATAAAAAACAAAAATCAAAACTAACGGAAAATAAATTACGAATCTTCGGAAAACGATAATGAAAACAACGAAAATACGAAATAATGTAAATTAGCTTTCGTTAGTACTGAAATATTTCTGGACATTGACCAATAGCCACTGAGCGCTGTCCCTTTCCTCTGAAGAGGTTTGTTCCTTCCCCCAATGAGCTTCTTTCTCATTACCTCCTGGCTCCTTGTGTCTTTTTCTGTGTTAGACTGCAGTGCATCTAATTTCTAGATTTGTATTTGTAATATCTGACATATTTTAGTTTTCTTCTACGTCAGACTTTATTCTAGACAGGGTGTGTGTGCTAACTAAGACAGTCATGTCTTAGGATTGAGGAGACATGGAGGCACTCCAGATGTCTTGAGAGGCAGAGAAGCTTTGGGTAGAACCTTGGATCTCACTGGACTATGGTATCTTCCCCCCAGACTGTTTTGCAGCAGAGCTAAAAAGTGCTTTACAGTCAGGAAGACTATGTGAAGACTGTAAGCACTTTTACTCCATTATTGCCGAAGACTTAATTCTGAGGTTAAATTCTGGCCCACCCTGTTCCTGGAAGGAACACCAGCCGTTGGGGGTTAGGGGGTGCTATACTACAAAGCTTTGATGTGAACCTTTATTTTAAAAACAAACTTGCTGTTGTACAACATTTACATTGTGTCAAGTGACAGATTGTACTGTGGCCTGCACTAACTACTGAGGGGATTTTCTTTCCTGGATCCTGTTCTTTTGTATGAAGGAAGTGGAATTGCAACTGAATTGGATAAGGTAAATAGCCAGACTTGAGGATCCTCTAAGCTTTGTGGAGGCCCCTGGAATTAAAATCTAGTAGGAGCAATTTAATAAGGTGTTGTAAATACGGTTTCAGTTTCCCGAAGGTTACACTTCCTAGAAGCCCTCACAATGTGGAGTTGTTCCTTTTTTATTGATCTTCAATATCTTCAAATTTGGATAATTGTGGAAACTGTCAGGAATTGGAATTTTTTTGCATCAAATTACCCTATCTTAGTTTCAAAGGGGGGGGGGGGGCAATCCTACTGTCCAACCATTTGGAGTTGAATTAAAATTAATTAGAATCAATATATGCTAATTGAGTGGCACATTTCTTTAAACACAGGTAAATTATTAACTGAATTAAGATTATTGCCATTTAAATATCATTCTGGGGCTCTCACATTTCCAATTGCTATGATTTTCAGCACTGTAAACCCTTTTTGATTAAGATATAGCAGAACTTTTTTGTTCCATTTGAAAGTTCTCTACTAGAGTTGAGCGAACCCGAACTGTAAAGTTCGGGTTCGGTACGGACTTTGGGTTTTTCCCGAACCCGAATAATTGGAAAAAGTTAGGGTCCGGGTTAGGAGTTCGGGAAAAAAAAATGTGCGGAGGTCCCCGCAAATTCAATAACCAGACCCTTTAGGTCTGGTATGGATATAAAGGGGAACCCCGCCGGCAATTTTAAAAAAAAATGACGTGCGATTCCCCCTAAATATCCATAACCAGACCCTTCAGGTCTGGTATGGATATTAAGGGGAACCCCGCCGTCAATTAAAAAAAAAATGACGTGCGGTTCCCTCTAAATATCCATAACCAGACCCATTATCCGAACACATTGACCTGGCTGGCCGCACTCTGTCCCCCCTCTCCTGAACCGCACCAGGCCACATGCCCTCAACATTGGGAGGGTGCTTTGGGGTGCCCTCCAAAGCACCTTGTCCCCATGTTGATGGGCACAAGGGTCTCATCCCCACAATCGTTGCCCGGTGGTTGTGGGGGTATGCGGGCGGTAGGCTTATCAGAATCTGGAAGACCCCTTTAACAAAGGGGACCCCCAGATCCTGACCCCCCCTGTGTTAAATGGTAATGGGGTACACTGTACCCCTACCATTTCACGAAGGAAGTGTAAATTCTTGTAAAAAAAAAAAAAAGCCCAGTCTTCCCTCTTCCTGGGCTTCCCCAGTGACGTAGCACAGAGGGTACGTCAGAGGGTGCGGGGTCACGTGACGGGTGGCCCTGCCTCCCCTATATAAGTAATGTCACAGCTTCAGCGCGTCATTCGCTGGGCTGTGTCCAGAGGTGAGAGGAGGTCGGCGATGCTGGGCTCTGAATGGATGGATCTTCTCATCGCTGGAGATCACCCGTCACTGGATCAGGACAACGTTGGAGCAGGAAGTCGGGAACGAGTGGATTATCACCGCTGGAGTTTTTTTTTTTTTTTTTTTATTAATAAAGGACTTTATTCTACGGTGTGTGTTTTTTTTACAAGAATTTACACTTCCTTCGTGAAATGGTAGGGGTACAGTGTACCCTTGTTAAAGGGGTCTTCCAGATTCTGATAAGCCTCTCGCCCAAGGGTTGTGGGGATGAGACCCTTGTCCCCATCAACATGGGGACAAGGTGCTTTGGGGGGCACCCCAAAGCACCCTCCCAATGTTGAGGGCATGTGGCCTGGTGCGGTTCAGGAGAGGGGGGGCGCACTCTGTCCCCCCTCTTTTCTGTGGCCGGACAGGTCAACGTGCTCGGATAACGGGTCTGGTTATGGATATTTAGGGGGAACCGCATGTCATTTTTTTTTTAAATTGACGGCGGGGTTCCCCTTAATATCCATACCAGACCTGAAGGGTCTGGTTATGGGTATTTAGGGGAACCGCACGTAATTTTTTTTTAAAATTGACAGCGGGGTTCCCCTTAATATCCATACCAGACCTAAAGGGTCTGGTTATTGAATTTGCGGGGACCTCCGCGCATTTTTTTTTCTAAAAGTCTGTGTCCCATTGACTACAGTGGGGTTCGGGTTCCCGAACCCGAACTTTTTAATTTTTTTTAAAGTTCGGGGTCGGACCCAAACCCGAACATCCAGGTGTCCGCTCAACTCTATTCTCTACATATACATATTCTCATAATTTTTTTATTGAAATTCTGAATAAAAACAATGATACAGGAAATATAACTTTCTACAGGATAAAGCAGTTGCCTGCGAGGAGTATCTTGGTTATCTGTATTGTTGTATCTGTTGATGGCCAAGAATGACACGAAAGAGGATGCAGATAAAAGAGGGGCCAGGTGGCAGTACACCTTGAGCTTCAAAGATCCTGCTATGGCAGATTGGCAGATTTGGGTGTTGATAATGCAACCAAATAAAAATAAATACGGGGGCCTTATGGGGTGTGCTAATTCAGGGGAAGCCATGAGCTTTTTCAGATTATGACCATCTTTACCAGACAAAATATTCCAAATATGTTTAAAAACATGAAATGTTGATGTAAAAGGTATAAGTGCATTGTTTGAACCTGGGGAAACACATTGCATTACAGTGAGTTGGTTGAATCAGCAGCAGCAGACACATATTTTAGAAGTTCATCTCTAGTACTAACACAACTACCTTTGGGAAAGAAAATCAGCTTTCATTAAATTAGATGCAAGACTTGGAAACTTTATTACACTATTATGCTAGCTTTAACTGACATCATAAAGAATGCACAGCTGTGTTATATGTCAATGTTATTGACTCGCTATCTATTACACTAGACAAATTTAAATACCATAGTGAGTTATAGATTTGCTTTGAAGGATTCCAATACATGACAAATCCATTTAAGCAATTAAACTCATCTTAACACACAAACACAAAGTGTACATTTAATTGTGTGGAGTGCTGGTGAATCAGTCTCCGTGGGAATACAACCTGTTAATATGCTGCATAGACGATGTGCATTTTTGTCAGTCTTGGCTTTTAATCAAATCATAAAATAGAAAAGTAATCTGGGATTGATCAGATAGAGGCACAACCACTTTAAAGAATATAAACTACCAAAATAGAATCACAAACCATCCACTCACATTTAGGAACATACACCAGCATTATTTGTTACTTTTACCTATAGTGATAAACAGCTTTTTTTAACCTCCTTATACCTAATAAAATATTTGCAGGGACAGCTGCTAGGAGGGCATTTCCTACTGACGTAGGCATGGTCTTTCCTGAACCAGAGCTACAACCCTACATATAGAGCTTTTCCCCACACATAGGGGGAGATTTACTAAAACTGAAGCATGCCAAATCCAATGCAGCTCTGCATAGAAACCAACCAGCTTTCAGGTTTTATTGGTAAAGCTTAATTAAACAAGCTGAAGTTAGCAGCTGATTGGCTATCATACAAAGCTGCACCAGATTCTGAGTGCTCCAATTTTAGCAAATCTCCCCCATAGTATATTGCAATCTCCTGGGAGTCGGGCAGCAGGATTTTCTTACTGATAAGGACAGCAGTGTATGGATGTGGAGAGGATATAGGCAGAGTTGTACTGTATATTCTCGCAGCCAGGGCAAACAATATTGGTTACCCTGTCATATATTTTATTCATTTATTATTAGCATGTTATGTTAATATACCATAGCTAGTTATTTTAAATACTTTTTATGTATAAATAGATATATGACCAGAAACGCTGTATGTCTACATTAAAAACAAAATGTTTTTACTAAACTGTTCC
This sequence comes from Rana temporaria, assembly GCF_905171775.1. Classification (NCBI taxonomy): domain Eukaryota; kingdom Metazoa; phylum Chordata; class Amphibia; order Anura; family Ranidae; genus Rana; species Rana temporaria. The sequence continues at coordinate 270,464,735 of NC_053491.1, read as the reverse complement.
ATGTATTAAAATGTACAGTTTAGCAGCTATATACTGTAAATACTAAATGCAGACATGAAACAGCTATTTGATAGAAAAGAAAGATGTTTTTACTTTTGCTCATAGGGAATACTGAGCTTACATTGTGTTACCTGTCTCAGATGATGCTTCTATCTAACTCTGATAGTGGTGTTATAAGTTATTTAGAAAGAAGAGCTCACTTGTGCCCGCCCTGTAGGTAACACTGCTTCCAGATGTTGGGAAATGGAAACTTAGGTAGAAGATTTAGCCATGGGAGGTGACAATAATAATGGAAATAATGGAAGACTCCCTTAAATGCTTATTTAGGTGGACAGAGCTTACATAAAGGATCTATTGCATTGAACACAGATTGCACTAGTAGTCCAAACTAATGCCATCACTCACCTCCATTGTAATGTGAGGTCATAAAGCAAATAGTTTGCTGAGTACCTGTGTGTGTTAAGCATACATTTAAATTAAAAACGTGTTCACTAGGAACTTGAAATAGAAGTGTGGAAATCAAAAATAATCCCAGATCCATCCAAGCCCCTCTGCCTCTACACTGAAAACTGACCGTTGATAACTCAGTTGCCAGTCTTCAGTGAGCAGAGAGCCAGTGACTGACATTAACCACTTCAGCCCCGGAAGGATTTGCCCCCTTCCTGACCAGGCCATTTTTTACGATACAACACTGTGTCGATTTAACTGACAATTGCGCAGTCGTGCAACGTTGTACCCTAACAAAATATATGTCTCCCCCCCACAAATAGAGCCTTCTTTTGGTGGTATTTGATCACCTCTGTGGTTTTTATTTTTTGCACTGTAAACAAAAAAAGAGCGACAATTTTGAAAAAAAAAGACAATATTTTGTACTTTTTGCTATAATAAATATCCCAAATTAAAAACAAAACAAAAAAAAACAACACATTGCTTCATCAGTTTAGGCCTATATGTATTCTTCCACATATTTTTGGTAAAAAATAAAAAAAAATCGCAACAAGCGTATGTTGACTGGTTTGCACAAAAGTTATAGCATCTACAAAATAGGGGATGGATTTATGACATTTTTATAGTTTTTTTTTACTAGTAATGGCAGTGATCTGTGATTTTTTATCGGGACTGAGACATTGCGGCGGACAAATCAGACACTTTTGACACTTTTTTGGGACCACTGACATTTATACAGCGATCATTGCCACTGATTACTGTATAAATGTCACTGGCAGGAAAGATGTTAATAGTAGGGGGCGATTAAGGGGTTAAATGTGTTCACTGTGTGTTCTAACTGTGGGGGAGGGGGGTGGCTGACTAGAGGAGGAGACAGATAATTGTTCCTACTTAGTAGGAACACACTATCTGTCCCCTCTCCCCTGACAGAACCGGTAATTGTGTGCTTACACACACAAATCCTGGTTCTTGCTCTGTCATGAGTGATCGTGGGTGCCCACAGTCATCGCGTGCATGTGCACCTGCTATAGCGTTTTAAAGAGCTGATGTAAAGCTACGATGGCTTGCGCAGCAGTGCCAACCTGGTCGGGAAGGCGTTAAAGTCTGAATTTTCTCCAGAGCCTGGACCGGGACATGGGAGTACAGAACAAATTGCACTCCTGTGACCCACAAGAGAAGAAGCCTTGGCCCTATCTCTCCTTTTAGTTTGTTAGTAGTTGAAGTACAGTTCAGTACATGTTCAAGTACAATTCAGACTTTAAAAAGTTCAACTCTCTACTTAGTGACCCTAAGATGAGGTTAACGTGTAGATATGTGACCTCTCATACAACATCACATGCCTAAAAGCTGAACTCTAGGATTACCTTCAGTCTTGCACAGTTGCACCAGCTCCACAACTATATTTAAATAGGTTACTCTGATTTCTCTGCACACTGCAAACTTGTCAGAGTGTGCATTGGATGTTTCAGCAAGTCAGATAGAATTGTCCTCATCTCAGGCCTTATCTACTCATTGACTCCCTAGCCTTACTGTGCCTGGCCAACCTAATCATGTAAGGTTAGCATTACATGTAAGCATTACCTAGGGAAGACTGAATGCAAATGCAGCCTGCCTAGGAACACCCATTCCTCTAGACTAACATTTATTTACCAAGGCATTTTGATATATAACAAAACAATTTAAGGGCTATCACATTTTGAGTTGAGCCCAGTCAGTGTTATTTTACACCTTGTCACTAAGAATTAGTTAAAGAGCAAGTTTTCAAAATTGACCTGACAAGGACTAAAATAATGCACCTAATAACACAATGAAAAATGCACAAATTGATCTAATTTTATTAGCTTGGGGTACGAAGAATATTATTAGTATATAATTTAAACTATAGAAAACTATGCCTGATAGTTACTGAACTTCAGAATCTCTTTACACTGAACTTGATGAATTACTTTTTTAATTAAATCTGATTTATTCATAATTTAATAAACCTGTTGACTTCAATTAAAGGACTAGGGCAACATGTTTTCAAACACATAATAGTGAAACTGTCATATATCAAGCATATACAGTATACTGTAAGTAACCACATGCCTGGGTTTCCTAAAAACTTTAGAGCATTGCATTAACCAATCTAATTTATTAACTGTGATATTAGTGTCTTAAAATGGGACTTAAAGCGGAGTTCCAACCACAATTAGCATTTTTTAAATGTATGTCCTTTCATCCTTTCAACACTACCCCCGAAGGAGCTGCTGGTTTGTTTTGGGTGGCATGTTACCTCTATTCCTTCACCGTCTAGGGTATACGATGAGGGTTGAGAAAACTTCAATGTCCACATGTTAGGCTTCACTTTCCTTGCTTTATTACCCAACGTGGTAAAAAGAATAAAAGTAGTAGTTGAAGAGGTGGAAGGGTAATAGGTAGTAGGTTCAGGTGTATAACTTTGTTTGGAAAAACTCCTGCTTCCAGCAACGCAGCTTTCATCGCCAGAGTGGGTATTGTGCACCTGGATAGGCCTCTCTCACTAGCCTAGCAGCCAGGGTGTCACACGGAAACTTCAGCAAAGTCTCTATTATAGACCGTCCCAAAGGTGGAGATATATTCGGTCCAGAATCCTCTCAGCATAGGATTAAGCACCTGGATCTCTCTTGAATAAACTCTTGTAAACTCAGAACTGACAGGCGACCTTCACTTGGCCTCTCAGTATTAGTGCGTCCTTCAATGAAGTTCAAGGCATCTCCTGAGCGTACCAGCCTTCTGCTCGTGCTCTCCAGAACAGGTGCTTCATTAAGTGGCTTCCTCACTCTAGGACAGACAGCACAGGACCACTCTACCAGCGTAGACCCAGTCCAACTACCGGGCCTACTTGGTAGATCACAGCTCCGGACCAATGTGGTCCTGGAGCCAGGAACACTTGAACGACTGACCAGGAACGGACAGGTGGTGGGATGACTGACCAGGAACGGACCACGACGACCCAGAGCTAATGACGTCTGCCCCTAAGTACTCTCCCCCAGCATGCACAGTGAGGCGATCAACCCCCACTGATTGGCACCGAGGAAAAACACCCAATAAGCCCTGACTCGACTGCTGCCACCCTCGGCCTGGGGTGGTACCAACACCCCAGTCAACAATAGTGGTCACTCACAGCACAGCCATGGCTGGAACAGAGGCTCAAATTTTGTAAAACAATACAGTCAGAGGTAGTTAAATCTCTGACTACCCTCTAAATTTAAGGCAACGCCCGCTATGAAAGTAGCAGGCCGCTACATATGTATACTGTATATAATTGTATGCACTGCAGATCACTGAATCACCTGCTTGGCCTGCCTGAAAATGTATTTGAATACAAACACCAGGAATGGCCTACAGTCAGATCTAGCTACACAGTATACAGTATGTGTGTGTGTGTGTGTGCATATATATATATATATATATATATATATATATATATATATATATATATATATATATATATGGCCGGGATTCAGATACATTGACGTATCTTTGAGCGGGTGTAGCGCATCTCATATGCGCTACGCCGACGTAACGTAGAGAGACAAGTACTGTATTCACAAAGCACTTGCTCCCATATGTACGCCGGCGTAATGTAAATGGGCCGGCATAAGCCCGCCTAATTAAAAGTGGCAAGGCCGTGGGCGTGTTGTATTTAAATTAACGGTGACCCCATGTAAATGAGTGGCCGAACGAATGGCGCATGCGTGCGCATGCTCTCAATCACGTTGAATTTACTCCATAACATACGCCGGCTCAATGCCTGTGATGTGAAAGTAACCTACGCCCAGCCCCGTTCACGTACGACTTACGTAAACGACGTAAAAATATACGCTTGTTCCGACGTCCATACTTTGCATTACCTGCGCCTCATATAGCTGGGGTAACTTTACGCCGGACGTAAGCCTTGCGTAAACAGCGTAGCTAAATCCGACGGGCGTAAGTACGTTTGTGAATCGGCGTATCTAGGTTATTTGCATATTCGACGCGTAAATCTACGGAAGCGCCCCTTGCGGACAGCGTAAATATGCACCCAAGATACGACGGCGTAGAAGACTTCCGTCGGTCGTATCTTGGCCAAATTCAGGCGTATCTGGTTTCCAGAATACGCATAAAGATACGACGGCGCACATTTGGACTTACGACGGCGTATCTGGAGATACGTCGTCGTAAGTCCTTTCTGAATCCCGGCCATATATATATATATACAAACCGGGATGTATGTATATACTAAATGCACTGAAGCTAACTGCCTGAAGTATATTAGAAACAGTAAACCAGAAACAGTCTGCAGTGAGATCTAGCTACACAGGATACAGTGTGTATATATATATATATATATATATATATATATATACATACATACATATATATATATATATATATATATATATATATATATATATATATATATATATATATATATATTGTAGCAGAGCGTCCCAGAGAGAGCCTGGAAAAGTCCTGAAGTCCTGTTTGGGGTTTACACCTCTCCCAGGCTCCTCTCGTACACGTTCAGGGATCTCTGAGCTCTGATCCAGTACGGGTGTTGGCCCTCTCCCCCAGGCCAATTTAAGCTCACCTGTGCAGACAGTCTTTGCTCTGCCCTGGGACACACAGACAGAGTTGGTCTGTGAGAGCAAGAAGGTTGGTAAACAAAACTGTTAAGCAATCTATGTGGAAGCTGACAAGCTGTAGGTTTGCTCAGCCTGGTAGTGAGGGCGTGCATATTGTATAGTTAGAGCCGGGACATGGCTAGGCTTTTGTTTTGCTTTTCTGCACACTGTACAGCACCTGTAAAATGACTTTGTATATAGCACCAATAAACACCCCACTGTTTGTCACTTATATTATGGACTTGGTATCTGTGCCTGCTCATCCCAGGGAGCTTTTGTACCTGCTACCTATCCCCCAGCTTACTATATATATATATATATATATATATATATATATATATATATATATATATATATATATATATATATATATATATATATATATATATATAAAGCTGGGATATGTGTGTATATATATATATATATATATATATATATATATATATATATATATATATATATATATATATATATATACTAAATACACTGCAGCTGAGCTAACTGAATTGCCTGCCTGCTCAAACAAAATTAAATGACACTCTCTCTCTCTCTCAACAATGCCACCAACACACTACACACGGCCGACATGCAGACGGCCTTATATAGTGTGGGGCTTTTTTTTAGGGGTCCAGAGGTCCCGAGGGGCCCGGAGATCCCCAGGGCCCTGGATGACAACCCCCCTTTTTTATAAAAAAAATATCATTAATAATTATTATTATTATTATTAAAGGGCTCAGAGGGCCCCATGTGGGAAACCCCCCCTTTTTTTTTTTTTTTTTTTTTTAAGGGCCCAGAGGTCCACAGGATGGATGGCAACACACAAAAATTGTGTGTATATATATATGTGTATATATGTGTGTGTGTGTGTGTGTGTATTTTATTAAAGGGCCTAGAGGGCCCCAGATGGCAACCCCCCTTTTTAAAAATAAATACATTTAAATATATATATATATATATATATATTTTATTAAAGGGCCCAGCCAGAGGTCCCCAGGGCCCCGGATGGCTACCCCCCTTTTTTATATATATTTTTCTTTATTTCTTATTTTTTTGTAAAGGGCCCCCCGCTTCTTAATTCGTGGCATCCTTCACGCTTCTCAATTTCAGGCGGCAGCACCCCCCCCCCCGGGTTCTCTTCTTCAGGGGGCCCATGCCTGAAGCTGTGTAAGGGGCCCCATAATTCCTGATGGCGCCCTGTGGCGTGAACTTACTCCCCTAAACCATAATTGGCCAAAGGAATCCGGCCTTTGGCCAATTATGGCTCTCTTTGCTGACGGTGCTGTGATTGGCCAAAGCAGGCGGGTCATAGTGCATGCTTGGCCAATCATCAGCCAGCAATGCACTGCCATGACGCAGTGCATTATGGGGCATGACGCGCCACACGAATTTGGCGCAAATGCCCCAAAATGTTCGAAATTCGCCGAACGGCCGATGTTCGAGTCAAACTTATGTTTGACCTGAACAGAAAGCTCATCCCTACTCCTTCACATGCAATGTATAGAGAGCACTGTGCAGCACGAACATCCATTCGAGCGCCCTGCAAATTCAGGTGTGTGCCGAATGGGTGAACAGGTGATGTTCGGGCTGAACATTTGCTCAGCTTGAGCTGTACTTTTAAGCTCTTATTGTGATTTAAAACCATGTGCTACATTACATAGCCAGATACCTTTTTCCTGTTTTAACTCCAATTAATTGTGTTAATACTAACTTCAATTACTCAATTATGTGCAGATGAAACTAATAAACATGATCTTGTTTTTCCCATGAGTGGAAGCTGATTTAGGGCTCTTTCACACGTCCGTTCCGTTCGTCCGTTTTTTGGACGTCCGTTAACGGACCGAAATGCTTCCCTATGGGTTAACATCCGTTAGCGGATGAGCATCCGCTAACGTCCGTTAGCATCCATCTGCGTTAAGTTCCGTTTTTTTGGACGGAAGAAAACCCTATTTTTCTTCCGTCAAAAAAACGGAACGGACGAAAAACGGATGATCCGTTTACCATCCGATCCGCTAACGCCGTGTGCGGCATTTGGTATGAATCCTGAGGGGGAAGTCCCCGCCGGATTTTAAATAAAAATCCGGCATGGGTTCCCCCCCTCGGGAGCATACCGGGCCCTTAGGTCTGGTATGGGTTGTAAGGAGACCCCCCCTACGCCGAAAAAACGGCGTAGGCGGTCCCCCTACAATCCATACCAGACCCGTATCCAAAGCACGCTACCCGGCCGGCCAGGAAAGGAGTGGGGACGAGCGAACGCCCCCCCCTCCTGAGCCGTACCGGGCTGCATGCCCTCAACATGGGGGGGGTTGGGTGCTCTGGGGCAGGGGGGGCGCACTGCGGCCCCCCCACCCCAGAGCACCCTGTCCCCATGTTGATGAGGACAGGGCCCCTTCCCGACAACCCTGGCCGTTGGTTGTCGGGGTATGCGGGCGGGAGGCTTATCGGAATCTGGGAGCCCCCTTTAATAAGGGGGCCCCCAGATACCAGCCCCCCACCCTAAGTGAATGGATACGGGGTACATCGTACCCCTACCCATTCACCTGGAGGCAAAAAGTTAAAGTTAATAAACACGACACAAGGGTTTTTAAAATAATTTATTAGTCTGCTCCGGAGGCCCCCCTGTCTTCTTTATTAGCTCTTTCACCAGGGGGGGCTTCTTCTTTGACGTCTTCGGGTGGGGGCCGCTCTTCTTCGCCGCCGTCTGGTTCTCTTCCACCGCCGGGGGGGTCGCTTTTATAAAAGCGCCCCCCCCCGGCGGTTTTCCTCCGACTTCTTCGGCGGGGGTTGGTGTGCTTCTTCTTCCGCTATCCGGGGGTCTTCTCCGCTCTCCGGGGGTCTTCTTCTATGTTTACCGCTCTCCGCTGTTGACTCGGCGCACCCCGGTTCTTCCTCCCGCTGTCCGGTGCCTTCTCCTTCAGCGCTGAACGTCTTCTTCTTCTTCCGTGCTGTGACGTCATCTTCTTCTTCTTCTCTTCTCCCAATGTTGACACGTCGCCTCTTCTCGCTGCAATGACGGGTGCGCGGCTTGCATCTTACTTATATAGGCCTCACAGTCCCATCATGCTCCGTACCTACCCATGTGATACCTACCCACGTGGGTAGGTACCGGAGCATGGTGGGACTGCGAGGCCTATATAAGTAAGATGGAAGCCGCGTACCCGTCATTGCAGCGAGAAGAGGCGACGTGTCAACATAGGAAGAAGAGAAGAAGAAGACGATGTCACAGCACGGAAGAAGAAGAAGACGTTCAGCGCTGAAGGAGAAGGCACCGGACAGCGGGAGGAAGAACCGGGGTGCGTCGAGTCAACAGCGGAGAGCGGCAAACATAGAAGACCCCCCGGAGAGCGGAGAAGACCCCCGGATAGCGGAAGAAGAAGCACACCACCCACCGCCGAAGACGTCGGAGGAAACCCGCCGGGGGGGGGCGCTTTTATAAAAGCGACCCCCCCGGCGGTGGAAGAGAACCAGATGGCGGCGAAGAAGAGCGGCCCCCACCCGAAGACGTCAAAGAAGAAGCCCCCCCTGGTGAAAGAGCTAATAAAGAAGACGGGGGCCTCCGGAGCAGACTAATAAATTATTTTAAAAACCCTTGTGTCGTGTTTATTAACTTTAACTTTTTGCCTCCAGGTGAATGGGTAGGGGTACGATGTACCCCATATCCATTCACTTAGGGTGGGGGGGCCGGTATCTGGGGGCCCCCTTATTAAAGGGGGCTCCCAGATTCCGATAAGCCTCCCGCCCGCATACCGCGACAACCAACGGCCAGGGTTGTCGGGAAGGGGCTGTCCTCATCAACATGGGGACAGGGGGGGGGCGCAGTGCGCCCCCCCTGCCCCAGAGCACCCAACCCCCCCATGTTGAGGGCATGCAGCCCGGTACGGCTCAGGAGGGGGGGGGGGGGGGCGCTCACTCGTCCCCACTCCTTTCCTGGCCGGCCGGGTAGCGTGCTTTGGATACGGGTCTGGTATGGATTGTAGGGGGACCCCTACGCCGTTTTTTCGGAGTAGGGGGGGGGGGGGGGGTCTCCTTACAACCCATACCAGACCTAAGGGCCCGGTATGCTCCTGAGGGGGGAACCCATGCCGGATTTTTATTTAAAATCCGGCGGGGACTTTCCCCTCAGGATTCATACCAAACACCGCACACGTGTAGAATTGGCGGGAATCCAAGTCGGATCTCCCGTCGCTTCTATGACGTGCTTGCTGGAATGTGCTTTTACTATTCCAGCGAGATGTCGGCACCCTGTCACCGAGAATCAGCGCGATGCCGTCGTGCTAAAAACACATTCTCGGCGGCAGGCACTGTATGTAAAAAGCCCCCCCCCCCAAAAAAAAAAAAACGGATGGAAAAACGGATGGAAAAACGGATGGAAAACTGACAAAAAAACGGACGAAAAACTGATGGAAAAACGGATCAACTGATGAAAAAAAAACTGATCTAAAAAACTGAACTGACGTGTGAAAGAGCCCTTAAAATATCCATACTCTGTATTTTGTGTAGGCTGTCAAGTACTTTGGTAAATCAAATTCACTGAATCAGAATAAAAAAAACACTCCTACCCATTACTTTCTTGCATCAGATTGTAGCTTTAAAGATAGAGTTGCAAGACAGAGTACCGTATTTATCGGCGTATAACACGCACAGGCATATAACACGCACCCTAACTTTAAGGCCGGGTACTCACGACCAAACATGTATGGTGAAAGCGGTCCGTCGGACCGTTTTCACCATACATGTCTGCCAGAGGGCTTCTGTACGATGGTTGTACACACCATCGTACAGAAGTCCGCGCGTAAACAATACGCGGGGCGTGTCCGCGGTGTCGCCGCGTCGATGACGCGGTGTCGCCGCGACAATGACGCGGCGACGTGGGCGGCCCGCCTTTAAAATGCTTCCACGCATGCGTCGAAGTCATTCGACGCATGCGAGGGACGGCGGGCGCCTGGACATGTACGGTAGGTCTGTACTGACGACCGTACATGTCCGAGCGGGCAGAATTCCAGCGGACTGTTTTAAAACAAGTCCAGGAATATTTGTCTGCTGGGAAAAGGCCCGGCGGGCAAATGTTTGCTGGAATTCGGCCCGCTCGCGCCCACACACGACCAAACATGTCTGCTGAAACTGGCCTGCGGGCCAGTTTCAGCAGACATGTTTGCTCGTGAGTATGGGGCCTAAGAGGGAAGTTTCAGGAAAAAAACTTTCCACAGCCCCCTGCGTATAACACGCGGGCACAGTTTACCCTCTATTTTCAGGGTAAAAAAGTGAGTGTTATACGCCAATAAATACAGTAGCTAAGTAAAAATTGTGGGAGAAAAAAAGATGGGTCTATCCATCAGGAACAGGCCCTCCCCAACAAAAAACATACCTTAACCCAATGCAAAAACTGAAAAAAAATTATAAAAAAAAATATAGAAGCTTAATGTTTTTGAAAGATAATAAATGTTTCCTAAGGGATAGAGTATAGACATGCAAATGTATTCAGGTGCAGTCTATTGTAGGGAAGTGGGAAGTCTGGAGGAACTTGGATCCAGATTCACAAACAGCGGCACAAATTAAGTTACTCAAAACGTATGTCATTTAAGTTCCGGCACCTTAATTTTTTGTCGTAAGTGCCGTATCCACAGCGCATTTGCGGCCCAAATTGCGCAAGCGTTAACTTAAATCCTGAGGCGTAAGGCGGGGTTATTACAAGTGGGAAGGAAGTGGGCGTGCTCCATTGTAATGAGCCGTGACCCCATGCAAATGAAGGGCCGGCCGTACTGCGCATGCACGCACGAATCAGCACCTCACTGGACATGTGCAGAACTTGGCTCGGCGCAATCAGTGAGATAGGAAAAAGGCCAAGCGTACTTAGTTTGAGAATCGCCCTGTGTATAAATAGCCCCAGACAAACACACTTCCCTTGCAAAAGTACATCCCTGTGTTCCCCTTTCCTAGAGCAAGTTGCTTCTGCTCTGTCGTCTGTTGGTGTTTGTTGCTGAGTTTCGTGTTAGTTAAAAGATTTGGAGGAGTAGTAGAGTGTAGTAGTTGTGTGTTTTTTCTGAGTGTATTTTATGTGTTTTTTTTCGGAGTTTGTTTTTGAATTTGTAGTAGCTGTCTGCTTGTGTGGTTTGATTTTTGTGTTTGTTTGTTGTGTGAGTATTTTTTTTTTTGTTTGTTGTGTTTGTTTTTTGTTGGTGCTGAGTGGTGGGTATTATGGCACCGAAGCGCAGGAAGCTAAATTTTTCGAGCATAGAGAAGCAGATTCTTGCTCGGGGCATCGCCCAATATGGGCGTTATTTACATGGCCCTGAGAGCCGGAACAGGAGGAAGGAGATGATCCAGAAAATTACGGATCAGATCAATGCGGCGGGGGGGGGGAGACGAGGACCCCCGGTGGGATACAAAAGAAGATCAACGATCTTAAGAGCCTGGTCCGTGAGAAGATGGCCAAGATCAATGCCCATGCCAGGGGCACTGGAGAAGGCGCACCCTGCCCCATCAGGCTGAGTGAGGAGGAATGGGCAGTGGCCCGGTGTTTCCACCCACAGCAGGTGGTGGGCCTGCCTGGCTATCAATCTGATTCTCCTGTGAGGACAGGTAAGTTTTGGCTTTTTCTATCTGGTGATTAGCATGTGTGGGTGGGGGAAGGGAAGATGTGCCAAGTGTGTGGATCCTCCAACCTGTGATTGTTTTGTGTCCTCCACAGATGGCCAGGAGATTGCTGGCCCATCAGGCCAGGAGGTTGCTGGGCCCTCAGGCCAGGATGCACCATCCCCTGGACAAGAGGCTGCTGAGGAGTCCCAAGCAGGGCAGGAGTCCCCAGGCGAGGGGAGTGGCCACACCTCCCCTCATGAGGAGGTTAAGGGGGAGGAGGATGAAGATATGGACATTGCCAGGCAAGTCCTTTTGGCCTCGGATTTGTTGACCCTTGAGGCTACCCCTGAGGCTGGCAGCAGTCAGGCCACCATCAGGGGTAGCCCCTCCCACTCCTCCCCCAACAGGCCTCAACCCACAAGGGTCTCTCTCTCCCCTCCTCCCAGGCCACAAGACACGGCTGCAGGCAGGATGGCGACCCATGAGACCAGGGGGGTGGCCGAGCGTCTGTCGGCCAGTCTGCAGAGGGACAATGCCCGGCAGACCCGCAATCTGGCTCAGATCAAGCAGACTCTGAGCCAGATGGAGGTCAGCCTGGGTTCAATGAAGGAGTCACTCACTGATGTGGCCACAAACTCCTTGGCGGTCATCACATGCTTGTGTGACCTGCAGACCGCCACAACAGGCGTGGCCCAGGAAGTGAGTGCCCTGACCCAGGCTGTCCAGGACAATACCCGGGCTGGCCAGGCCAATATGGCTGCCCTCACAATCTGTCTGACCAGGATAGCAGTGGCCTTGGAGAAAAAGGCCAGCAGGAGGACAGTCACCAGGGGAGGCTCCTCCTTCCCCTGCTCACACCCCCCCAGGAGGATCCTCCTTCCCCTGCTCACACCCCCCCAGGAGGATCCTCCTTCCCCTGCTTACACCCCCCCAGGAGGCTCCTCTGGTTGGTATAATGTACTTATGATTTGTTTAATGTGTGTGAATGATGTATGAATGTGGGGGTGGCATTCCTGATTAAATAAGGGTGTCACCCTCAGTTTTGGTGGAGTAGGGATCCCCAGGACCAGGGAGAAGTGATCCCAGGTCCATGTGAATGGTGTATGAATGCACAGTGACATAATTGGAGCCGTGGCATGGCGTTACTGCTCCCAAGTACCATTGGGGGGGTACTTGGATCTAATCCAATTAGATGTGCATGTGATGTGTCTGTGCTAGGGACCACAGTGGGTGTGCATTCATGCATTCTCATTGTGACATAATTAATGTGTCTGTTTACTGTGCAAAGATGCATTCTGCGAGGCGTCTCCTGACTGTTGTTCCCTCAGAAGAGGAGGTACCCTCAGTTACTAAAGTCACTAGTCTAGCTATGCGCATGGATGCCCCTGGCATGTTGGCATACAGATTGTTGTCCTGCAAGTGTGTGTGCTCAGCTCTTCCCTAATGGTGTTGCTTTAGCTGACATTTACACGGCAAGTGTAAAGTTAGGGCTGCTTTTATAAAGTGTAATTTTACACCATGAAACTAACAGAAGCGCACAGGGCGTAAACTACGCCGCACACACTTCATTTTGTGGATCGCCTTATCTCCCTCATTTGCATCTTTGCCTATCAAAACAGCGGTGTGTCTAGCGTATTTTGCGCTCGAAGAAGCGCTGGTGTAATTTTTTTAGGTAGGACGAAAAAAAATGGATACATATACCTCATACCTACTTAGGAGTAATTTTCCATTTAAATTCTTCTCTTCTGTGCTCAGATATTTGGGCATCAGAATTCTATCTGATCTCACTCACTTAGGCCCGGTTCACACTGATGCGAGTTCATAACAAATGCGATGCATCAAAAACACTTTAAATTTGCATGTCATCCCTAAAGTCATTGTTTTCTATGACGGTCATTCACATACATGCATTGCGCTTCCTGTACGAATGTGATGCGATATAAAAATGGTTGTGTGTGAGTTTACTGCATTGCGTTGCAAATTTAGTCTCCATAGACATCAATGTAAATCGTTCTTGAATCGCATTGATGGTTCACATATGTGCAAATTCTTCACCTCCAGCTTTTCCACTGACCACAAATCCCTCTGACCACCAATGTAAGGGCATGCATCCCACTGACCATCAATCCCTCTGACCACCAATGTAAGGGCATACATCCCACTGACCACCAATGTAAGCAAAGCAGCAGGGCAGCAGAACAGGTGGAAGACCCAGACGAGACAAATAAATCACTCCACATAGTGTCAGGGATCACTGAACAAATTGATGTCTAGCGATGCCCTCATTCTATGTTTGCCCCAAGTTTGGTGCCTCTTCTCAAAGAGGTCTTGCCATACCATTACTTCAACAGGAGGATTGCAGTGAAACATTGCATACATTCCTTCACTATGCCACGCCATATTTCAGTACAAATGCACAAGAGTACTAGTGCTTAAATAGTTACTCCCATTTCTTCTGCCTCAAACTCTGCACCAAACCCTTATCCTTCTAGTTTTGTTGACCACTCAAGCATGTATGAGACCCCCAGATCACGAATCCCATATGCCATTCCTTCACCAATTGGCTCATTAATGACCCCCCCCACTAGAACCCTGGATATGACAAGAGCAATGGAATTCAGACCACACGACTCAACTCCTCATCATTTCCCAAACAAAACAGACCACCACAGCTCTACAATTAAATACCATTCATGACAAACCAATATCCACCTGCATCAAGACCTATGGAACAGCAAGAACCAATCATTCCAAGTCCTTATCCATACAGAAATCAATCACTTGAAGTTAATTCAAGCATGCCGGCAACAAATTCACAATATGGGCCCCCGAGTGAACCACCGGATAGAGTGAAATCCCCGCCTGTACCTTTTGAGGCAATCAAAGCCTGAGCAACAGAGTGTTACCACTTTTTTTGAACTTATAGAGGCCTACCTGATCAACGTCACTGCCACTTTCATGTTGTTAACCATATTGGATTTGTTTACGTAATGTCAAAAGTTTTTGGTCCATACCAACTTTTCAGGTCTGTGTGGATTATGCAGTGGGATATGAAAATAGAGGTAGTTGCGCGCTAATATGGTATACAATGTCAAACTTAGAAAAACATAGTGATGATAACTTTTTACTGCAACTGTCACTAATGTGCTCCCACAGAAATCAATAAAAATCAAAAAAAAGGTGCGACAGCGCTGTAAAAGTGAAATAAACAATTATGGTGATAAACACTGATATTGCAATAATATGACAATAATATGAACTTGTATGGACTATGGACTTATATGGATTTTTTTCATATTATTGCAATATCAGTGTTCACCATAATTGTTTATTTCACTTTTACAGCGCTGTCACACCTTTATTGTTTTTTATGTGGTGGGATACATATACAAAAGGAGGAGGAAGAGAGAGAGAGTACGAGAGTGAGGTGGAGGTTTAGGTGCTTATTTTTGTACAAGAAATCTGAAAATGTCCACTATGTCAATGTGTGTTAAAGGGTAAAGAAATAGATAGGAAGTTGGAGGGTCAGAGGAAGTTGGAGGGTCAGAGAAAGTTGGAGGGTCATAATTAGTTAGACTGAAGGAAGAGATCGAGTGAGGGGGAGAAAGCATGAAGAGTGAGAGAAAGGGAAAGATAAAAGGAGACACAGAGTCGTGTCTCCTCGTTATGTGGTTCTTTACAATGTTTGTAGTTTGATTGTTTCCCGAAAATGTTTTAATAAGTATGTAATTACATGCAGATTACAAATTAAAAAAATAAAAAAAAATTTGGAAGACAACTATGGTGTGATATCTGTCTGCATTGCTTGTATTGCTTACTATGGTGCAAATCATCCATGTCATGTACCATGACAGCTTACCTCCTAGAACCCATAAATCGTAAGTTTATTGCATATCGATGTTTATTTGTCTATTGATGGACTGATTAAAGATGTGTCAGGGTTCATTTTACAGTTAGGGTTACGGAAAGTGTTAGGGTTAAGATTAGGGTTAAGATTATCTGTATTGAGGATATGGTATGGGAAGACCTATATGTACACAACACACCCTGTAAAATAATGACACTCATGTGAACAGTATCAAATTTAATTCTTTATTTTTAACTATGAAAATTGACAGCATGCAAATATGTGAAGCAGAGTACAGCATTTTAACCTATTGCATTAAGCTGCCACGATAACTGCCCATTTGCTGACAAAGTACTCTGTGAAGTCCTGGCGAACATTTTCCCCACTGTAGTTGCCACGGTTCTGATCCTTGTTGGCTCTTCGAGGTCATGCATCAAAGAGTCCTCAAATAGGTACCCATCTCTAACACAAACAAAATTGTGCAATGCACATGCTACTTGCACTGCACCAATGGCATGCTCCATACTAAGGGTGATAGGTGAGTGCAGGAAATGCCACTTATGTATGCCAAATGCACACTCCACTACAAGTCTTGCCCTTGACAGTCTGTAATTGAATACCCTCTTTGCATTGGAAAGTCCCCTGTTTGCATATGGCCGTAGGAGGCGCTCAGAAATAGGGAATGCCCTATCCCCAACAAAGACATAAGGCTCCAGAGGTAGATTTGTTCCAGGAAGTGGGAGGTTATCAGGAAGGTCCAGCGAGTTTTCTCAAAGCATCTTTCCAAAAGAAGAATGCATGAAGATGCTGGAGTCAGAGCTACTTCCATATGATCCTATATCCACATAGGTAAATTAATAATTGACATCAGCCACTGCCATTAGGACAAATGAAAAATATTTTTTATAGTTAAAAAACTTTGAGCCACTATGATTTGGGCTGATTATTCTGATGTGCTTTCCATCTATTGCACCCACACAATTTGGAAAATTGCACCACTCAATTTTAGCCCAGTCTTCTCTAGTCGGCTTCTTCATCACCAAAGCCTTTAAAACATGCCAGACAGCTGCACAAGTTTCATGCACAATAGAACTCACGGTCGATTTGCCCAGCTTGAATTTGTATTGCAAACTGGCGAAAGAATTGCTGGTAGCCAGGTAGCTGAAAGGAAAGAAAAGGATAATTAATTGTATGCCTACTTTTTTTCAGGTTTTTGCTCTAAGTAAAGACGAGGTGGTGTAGTCTACGCAACACCTACATCAAATACGTGAGGCCAAGAGTGGATCAGCTGCCACGACAAAAAAAAGCATATGCATTTGCTATCAGGCTTTTTTCTGTTCAAATTTTTTATTAAAGAAAATCACAGAGTACAGCGACAAATAATCTTGGATGGAACCATAAAAGATATTTCACGGTTCATCTTGGATAAGGTAAATATTATCAGAACAACAGAACATTCTAAACATAGACAGCGTCCATTATCACGGAACAGAATATGGTGGAGTGTTGTGATGATAACGACTGCGAACATATTAATATGTGACAAAGAATGTGTACAATAGGGAGGGGAATAGCTCCAATCCAAAAACAATGTGAATCATAGACTCATACTCTGCAGGTCAGGGGAAAAGAGACCATAAGATACTGTAGGTCTAGGCAATAAGCCTCGCCATTGCCGTAAAAATTATAAATAAAACCTTTAAATCAAGGAAAGAAGAGTATCCAGAGAGGGGAAAAAGGAAACATGGAGGGGAAGAAAAGAAGTGTGAGAAGGAGAGAAGAAAGAGAGAAGGAATGTTGGCGGGACCGCACGGATCCCTGGAAGGTTATAGTATCAGACAAGGATGTCTTCCTGGGAATTACGGTTCTAGCAGATTAGTGTCAAAACCTGAGGGGAGAAAATTCTCCACCCAAGGAGTCCAGGTGTTGCGGTGTTGGGGGATTTGATCTAAGATCGTTGCTTCAATTTTACTATGGATCATCGCCTGGGTCACTCTATGCTATCAGGCTTTTTATTATATATGTTACCTTAAGGTGACAAGTAATCGCTCAGCTTGCTCTACACTATTTCGGAAAGTGGTGTTCTGATGCTCCACACTGCTGTAGATCAGTTGAAGCAATTTGTCGAAACTGAAAATTAAATATATACAGAGAAGAGGTAAGATTACATAGATAAGGGGAGAGGTATCAGATAAGGAAGTGGGGTGAAAGGGGGGAAAATTAGGATAAGGGGGAGAAGTAAGTGGGGAGAGAGAGGGAGGTTAGATACAGAGCAGAGGGATGTTTTGGGTTATGGAGGGTGAGGGATAGAGGGGGGAGGGATGTAGGAATGGAGGGGGTAAGGGAAAGTGGGGGTTAGGGATAGATGGATGAGGTATAGTGGGGGGGAGGGATAGAGGGATGAGGGATATTGGGGTGGGAGGGATGTTCGGATTCTGGTTAGGGTTATGGTTGGAGGGGGAGTGATGTAGAGTGAGGGATGGAGGGGGGATGTAGAGTAAGGCAGGTATGGAGGAATGGGGAGAAAGCATAACTTTTACGTAATTGCTCACCTGTCAACTGACATACGAGTGTAGTTGAAATGTTTTCCATATGTTGACGTAGATTGTTGTAGATCATCTTGAGCTGTCCACTCTCCTCCCTATTTGCAATTACAGGGTGTACCCAGTATCTTCTGGTTGCCAGCATCATCATCCTCCTCCTCCTAAGCCTGTCTTTCTTCTTTTTTTATAATGACTGCAGAAGTAGCAGTAACTACTGCAGCCATAACCAAAGACAATGAATGGTACACTCTAACACAATATCCCACACTCCTCTCTACACACTCTCCACACACTCCACAAAAAACAGGAAGAGAACAAGAAGATTATAAAGCTTTTTTTTTTTTTTTTTTTTTTTACATTAGTATAACCACTGGGTTCCATTGGCAAGACAATGTTCACCTCCAAAAATGATAACTAATTCTAGTAGAATCGCAGTAAATTCACAACAAACACTTAATGAATTTGCAAAGAAGATTTGCAACGCAATCGGGTCAAAATTGCACGAAATTCGCAATGCATCAGTGTGAACCGGGCCTTATACTAAGAGAATTTACTACCCTCTTATGTAGTATACGTTACAAGATCTAAAAAAGTATGACCGTGCCCTATAGTCGGGAGGATCAATATCCTAAAAATGGACATAGAACTGCATTTTATTTATCTCTTTCAAACTATATCTTTTGTGGTTCCCGGTCTTTTTTTATGGGGAGATAATAGAGCAGGATTATTTTGGCAATCCACAGTTTCCCCCTTCATTGTCTTGGACATGCTTTTTGTTTTGGAATAAAGAGTCGCACCACAGATTATGGCAAATTCTCTGCCAAGGAACTCTTTCACCTTTGGCAAATCTGATTCCTATACAGCAGCACTCAGTCAAGTTTTGGTTGGAATATCAGCAATTACAGTAATTTTTTTTTTCTTTTTTGTTCTTCAACATAATTATTTACCAGAGAACCAAATACTTATGAGTCTCCTCTTTTCCAAGACTCTACAACTGATCATGTATTTTCAGTAGTATATGAGGTCCTCCTTATGAAACTTCATCCAGATTTTCCGGAATATACATTCAAATGGGCTTTAGATTTGAAAACCCAAATAAAAAAAGAGGAATGGGTAAAATCATTTACCCTTACCCACTGTCTGTCAATGGCGACTAAGGCGCACAAGACAAATTTTAAACTTCTCTCCTGGTAGTATTGGTATCTGACTTTACTTCATTCAATAAATTCAGACACCTTAAATGCATGCTGGCACTCTCATTCTGCCATGGGCTCCTTCTTGCATATTTGGTGGGGATGTTAACAAATAGCGCTCTTTTGGAAGCTGTTCAGTCGGGATGAGCCGAACACCCCCCTGTTCGGTTCGCACCAGAACTTGCGAACACACCAAATGTTCGTGTGAACTTTAGAACCCCGTTAAGTCTATGGGACTCGAACATTTGAAATCTAAAGTGCTAATTTTAAAGGCTAATATGCAAGTTATTGTCCTAAAAAGTGTCTGGGGACCTGGGTCCTGTCCCAGGGAACATGTATCAATGCAAAAAAAAAGTTTTAAAAACTGCTGTTTTTTCGGGAGCAGTGAATTTAATAATGCTAAAAGTGAAACAATAAAAGTGAAATATTCCTTTATTTCGTACCTAGGGGGGGGGGGTGTAAAGTTAGCATGTAAAAGAACGCATGTTTCCGTACTTAGAACTGTCTCTGCACAAAGTGTAATTTCTGAAAGGAAAAAAAGTCTTTTAAAACCGGACTTGCGGCTATAATGAATTGTCGGCTCTGGCAATTCAGAGTGAATTCATTCATAAAAAAAAAAAAAATAGCGTGGGGGTCCCCCCAAATTCCATTACCAGGCCCTTCAGGTCTGGAATGGATATTAAGGGGAACCCCGCCGTCAATTAAAAAAAATGACGTGGGGTTCCCCCCAAATATCCATTCCAGACCCTTCAGGTCTGGTGTGGATTTTAAGGGGAACTCCACCCCAAATGGAAAAAAAATGGCGTGGAGTTCCCCCAAAAATTCACACCAGACCCTTTATCCGAGCACGTTAACCTGGCCCGACCGCAGAAAAGAGGGGGACAGAGTGCGGCCCCCCTTCTCCTGAACCGTACCAGGCCACATGCCCTCAACATAGGGAGGATGTCCCCATGTTGATGGGGACAAGGGCCTCATCCCCACAACCCTTGCCCGGTGGTTGTGGGGGTCTGCGGGCAGGGGGCTTATCAGAATCTGGAAGACCCCTTTAACAAAGGGGACCCCCAGATCCTGTCCCCCCTATGTGAATTGGTAATGGGGTACATTGTACCCCTACCATTTCACGAAGGAAGTGTAAATAGTTGGAAAAAACACACACACACCGTAGAAAAAAGTCCTTTATTAAAGAAAAAAAAATCCAGCGGTGGTAATCTACTCGTCCCAGCTCCCTGCTCCAACGTTGTCTGTATCCAGCGACAGTTGATCTCCGGTCCAGCGATGAGAAGATCCATCCATCCAGAGCGCAGCCACGCCGACCTCCTCTCTCCACTGGACACAGCCCAGCAAATGACGCGCTGTAGCTTTAACATTTCTTATATAGGGGAGGCGGGGCCACCTGTCACATGACCCCGCCCCCTCTGAGGCACCCTCTGCTACGTCACTGGGGAAGCCCAGCAAGGGGGAAGACTGGGCTTCCCAGTGACGTAGCAGAGGGTGTGTCAGAGGGGGCGGGGTCACGTGACAAGTGGCCCCGCCTCCCCTATATAAGTCATTTTTTTTAAATTGACGCCAGGGTTCCCCTTAATATCCATTTCAGACCTGAAGGGCCTGGTAATGAAATTTTTTTTTTTTTATGAATGAATTCTCTCTGAATTCATTATTGCCGCAAGTCCGGTTTTAAAAGACTTTTTTTCCTTTCAGAAATGACACTTTGTTCAGGGACAGTTCTAAGTACGGGAAACATGCGATATTTCACATGCTAACTTTACACCCCCCACTAGGTACGAAATTTAAAGAAATATTTCACTTTTATTGTTTCACTTTTAGTATTATTAAATTCACTGCTCCCGAAAAAACAGCAGTTTTTAAAACTTTTTTTTGCATTGATACGTGTCCCCTGGGACAGGACCCAGGTCCCCAAAAACTTTTTAGGACAATAAATTGCATATTAGCCTTTAAAATTAGACTTTAACAGTGTTTTCCACGGCTTTTCGAATTTGCCGCAAACACCCCTAATTGTTCGTTGTTCGCCGAACAGGCATTGTTCGAGTCGAACATGAGTTCGACTCGAACTCGAAGCTCATCCCTACTGTTCAGGTAGTCATCAGAAATGCATAATTTTCTTGCTGGACAACTGTAGGACCTGAACTTGGCCCAAGATTGTGTTTTTTACTATTTGTATTTATTTTTTATTCTTCTCTTTTTCTTTATTGTCCTTTGACACGTACATCTTTTCAAAAAAAAAAAATATATTACACCACATTGGCCTTACGCCAATCCAGTTGTACTATGCCAGTCATTAAAGAGTCACTAAAAGTTTGAAAAAATGGCTTTGAAATGACAGAGCTCAATTATTTTAGGATTCATGGGTGTATGCTATCTGGTCCAGGTGCTTTATCCACCTTTATTCTATCTAAATATTTCTGGACCATATCACTTTTGGATCATTTGGGGCTGTGTTAATACAATCTCCATTATAAACATAAGCTACTCCATTTTCCTTTGTATATACAGTACAGAGCTAAAGAAGGTATTTGATACATTTGCCTTCTCTTTGTCCCCACTCTATACCTCATCTTGGTCAATTTTATTTTTCATTATAGCCACAGCAGCACTGCAAGCATAGTTATGGGGCAGCAAATATGGATTATTTAACAATTGTCAACTCAACTGTTACTACATTATAATTAGAAGTAATCACTATAGATATCAAAGCTTAGAATGACACCCAGGTTGTAAAGAAATCAATGATATACTTATTAATAGTATAACGTTTACATCAAATGAATTTTTTGATGTGACTTTACGCTGTACATGATTGCATACTGTTTAAGGCAAGGGCAATGAGCATGTTGATTAAACAACAAGTGAATTAAAACCAATTACTGGATAAACAACAAAGAGAGTGTATTACTTTCAATTAAAGTTGATCTGCAGGATAAGAAGCATAATATCAGAATCATTAGTCCTAACTATGAAATCAGGAAACAAATCATTATTCCAAGTAAGCAAGTAAGAAAATACGGTTGACTATTGCCTTTATGTACAAATTATAAAAACATAGAAGCAAGGTTTAAAAACTTCCAAAGAATCTTTTATATATATATATATATATATATATATATATATATATATATATATATATATATATATATATAAAAATCATGACATGAACATTTAATCTCAATAGCACCTTTAGAAATATGTTTACCTAGAAAAACGGTGATGTGTTCAATAACAGAAATTTCAATAACAAATACTTACCGTAATTTTCCTTTCCTGATGCACTCCATGGCAGCATATGTATGGGTTAACCCCCCTCTCCACTTCTATAGGACCCCACTCCCATGAATATGTGTTCAGAGCCAGAAGCTGTGTTCCATAACTATGACACTGAGAGGGAACTGCCATGGAGTCCATCAGCAAAGTTAAATTACGGTAAGAATTTGATAGGAAATGTTCAGTTTTCCTGACAGACTCCATGGCAGCATATGTATGGGAACAAATTAGCCATACACCCTTAGGGTGGGCAATGCTGAACCAAATGCCTTAATTTTTCCAATCCACAGTCAGGACCTTTAAGCCAAAATAAACAGGGGATAAAAAAGCAGGCTCTACGAAATAATGAGCCATACATGTATTGATTGAGGACCACAAGGCCACCCTACAGATTGCATTGGGAACCACATGCTATGAAGCTCCCCTAGATGTAGACACACTCCTGGCCGAGTGAGTGGTCACTACCTCCAAATGAGCCAAGCCTGCAGATCTGTGAGCTTGTTGGATGACCTGGACTATGCCACAATCGTCCTAGATGAGGCACGTTTTCCTTGTTCTTTCTGGCAAAAAGCATGAACAGACATTCTAAAAGCCTCAAAGAAGCTTGATCTTGTAGATATAACTTCACAATATCTGAGAGATTCCTAGAACCAAAGAAAAGGCAATCTTATACAAATTTCATGTGGCAACACTATTGGTGTAAAGCAGCAACCTCATATACACTGACACATGTGTCTTTTTTTTTCACTTGCTAAGTCACTCATAGTAGCACAGAAGTCAGATCACTATTGTAAAAGAAAAGGCACTGCTGAGAGTCAAACTCAGGATTTCCCATTTCCCACATCTAATGGACACATGTTAGTACTCAAAAGGTTGGCAGAACAATTACATGCTTCTCATGAAAGACTGATGGATCCTTGGGATTTGAGTCCAGCATAGGTAACAGCACCGCTCGATTTGGAAAGAACAAAAAGAAAGGTTCTTCATGACCGATGCTTCAGGAGGATTTTTATGCTGACATTATAGCCACAAGAAGGTGAACTTGACAGAGGTCTTTAACAGAGATAGCCCTAGAACACTCTGCTCCCATTGACGAGAGGGTGTCAAAAACAAGGAAGGTTGCATTTGGGAAGCCTCTGCTTACTCCCCTACAGAATTGTCAGACAGGAAAAAAATGCCTAGATCTGAATATACCTGTGATGGTAGATAAAGCTGACATTTGTACTCTGAGGGAGCTGACCCATAGTGTCAGATCTAAATCTGACTGGAGGAAGCCCAGAATATTTTGAACTTCAAGATCATTACATGATCCATCTGAAGCAGACATTATATATATATATATATATATATATATATATATATATATATATATATATATATATATATATATATATATATATATACATACAGGTGGTTCTCAAAAAATTAGCATATTGTGATAAAGTTCATTATTTTCTGTAATGTACTGATAAACATTAGACTTTCATATATTTTAGATTCATTACACACAACTGAAGTAGTTCAAGCCTTTTAGCATATTTCACCCGACCAATAAAAGAAAAGTGTTTTTAATAAAAAAAAAGTCAACCTTCAAATAATTATGTTCAGTTATGCACTCAATACTTGGTCGGCTTGGTCGGGAATCCTTTTGCAGAAATGACTGATTCAATGCCGCGTGGCATGGAGGCAATCAGCCTGTGGCACTGCTGAGGTGTTATGGAGGCCCAGGATGCTTCGGTAGTGGCCTTAAGCTCATCCAGAGTGTTGGGTCTTGCGTCTCTCAACTTTCTCTTCCCAATATCCCACAGATTCTCTATGGGGTTCAGGTCAGGAGAGTTGGCAGGCCAATTGAGCACAGTAATACCATGGTCAGTAAACCATTTACCAGTGGTTTTGGCACTGTGAGCAGGTGCCAGGTCGTGCTGAAAAATGAAATGTTCATCTCCATAAAGCTTTTCAGCAGATGGAAGCATGAAGTGCTCCAAAATCTCCTGATAGCTAGCTGCATTCACCCTGCCCTTGATAAAACACAGTGGACCAACACCAGCAGCTGACATGGCACCCCAGACCATCACTGACTGTGGGTACTTCCCAGTCTTCCTTCAGACTCTGGCACCTTGATTACCGAATGACATGCAAAATTTGCTTTTATCCGAAAAAAGTACTTTGGACCACTGAGCAACAGTCCACTATTGCTTCTCTGTAGCCCAGGTCAGGCGCTTCTGCCGCTGTTTCTGGTTCAAAAGTGGCTTGACCTGGGGAATGCGGCACTTGTAGCCCATTTCCTGCACACGCCTGTACACGTGGCTCTGGATGTTTCTACTCCAGACTCAGTCCACTGCTTCCGCAGGTCCCCCAAGGTCTGGAATCGGTCCTTCTCCACAATCTTCCTCAGGGTATGGTCACCTCTTCTCGTTGTGCAGCGTTTTCTGCCACACTTTTTCCTTCCCACAGACTTCCCACTGAGGTGCCTTGATACAGCACTCTGGGAACAGCCTATTCGTTCAGAAATTTATTTCTGTGTCTTACCCTCTTGCTTGAGGGTGTCAATGATGGCCTTCTGGACAGCAGTCAGGTCGGCAGTCTTACCCATGATTGCGGTTTGGAGTAATGAACCAGGCTGGGAGTTTTTAAAAGCCTCAGATATCTTTTGCAGGTGTTTAGAGTTAATTAGTTGATTCAGATGATTAGGTTAAGAGCTCGTTTAGAGAACCTTTTCATGATATGCTAATTTTTTGAGATAGGAATTTGGGGTTTTCATGAGCTGTATGCCAAAATCATCAATATTAAAACAATAAAAAGGCTTGAACTACTTCAGTTGTGTGTAATGAATCTAAAATATATGAAAGTCTAATGTTTATCAGTACATTACAGAAAATAATGAACTTTATCACAATATGCTAATTTTTTGAGAACCACCTGTATATATTGCACAAACTTTAACCAGATTCTCCCATAAACTTGGTTTGTGTTCACTCACCTAGTATTCATGAGAGCGAAGATGACTCTGGAGTAGCAGCCGAGGACCTCCAATATCAAGAACCAGACCATCAGATGCCACTGTGCTGGACATGGATGTATATTTGCACCCAATAAGGCATCACTGCCACTACCTCCACAACTTCTGTTCTGAGTCAACATAAAAACCCAAACAGGTTCTGCTGTATTTCCAATGATCCATCGGGGCATCTGTCCTGAAGCCTTGGAGATACCGGCTTGGGATGAGCCAAACACCCCCTGGTTTGGTTCGCAGCAGAATATGCAAACAATTTGTTCGAACACAGGAACACCGTTACAGTCTATGGGACACGAACATGAAAAATCAAAAGTGCTAAATTGAAAGGTTAAGATGCAAGTTATTGTCATAAAAAGTGTTTGGGGACCTGGGTCCTGCCCCAGGGGACATGTATCAATGGAAAAAAAAAGTTTTAAAAACTGCTGTTTTTTTGGGAGCAGTGATTTTAATAATACTTAAAGTGAAACAATAAAAGTGAAATATTCCTTTAAATTTCGTACCTGGGTGGTGTCTATAGTATTCCTGTAAAGTAGTGCATGTTTCCCGTGTCTAAAGGAAAAAAAGTAATTTAAAACTACTTACGTCTATAATGAATTGTCGGGTCCCAGCAATACAGATAAAAGTCATAAAGTAATTGAAAAAAATGGCATGGGGTTCCCCCCAAAAATCCATACCAGACCCTTGTCCGAGCATGCAACCTGGCAGGCCGCAAAAAAGGGGGGGGGAAGAGAGAGCACCGATCCCCTGGACCGTACCAGGCCACATGCCCTCAACATGTGGAGGATGTCCCCATGTTGATGGGGACAAGGGCCTCATCCCCACAACCGGTGGTTGTGCGGGTCTGTGGGTGGGGGCCCCCCAAATTCTGGCCCCCCTATGTGAATTGGTAATGGGGTACATTGTACCCCTACCATTTCACAAAAAAAGTGTTAAAATGTAAAAAAACAGTCCTTTAATAAAAAAAAAACTCCATTGCCGTAATTTTTCTACGATCCCAGTCTCGGACCCGCCGATACGAACGATACCGCCTCCACTGGAGGCTCCCGGCCGAATGACGCGCAAACTGTCTGATAGCTCTTTTATAACCGAGGGCGGGGCCACCCATGACGTGTGACCCCGTCCCCTCTGACGCGTCACCGGAAACCCCCGTTGCATCAGAGGGGGCAGGGTCACCTGTCCATGTCACGGGTGACCTGGGCAAACAGCCAATGTTTGAGGCAACTTACTTTGCAAGAGACTCTACAGGTTCTACCCATGTAAATCCCCCCCCTCATTGCCTTGACCAAAGGCGTCACATGGGCAAAGTGACTCTTATCTTCCTCTGCCTCACTGTCTAAGTTCTTCATAGATGGATGGCTTGGTTATGATGGTTCCAGTTCTTCCTGGCCATCCTAGTGGGAGAACACACCGTAACGGCTGCTGGACATTGCATGTGGCTTGTACCCCACTCTTTAAGGGATTCTTTTAAAACGCACTTCACCAGAGATTCCATTTCTCCCAGTGCCCAGGCATAGCATGGCTTTTTTTTTTTTTTTTCCCGCCACTTCAGACTTCACCACAGCGAGAGGCATGTTCATGATTGTATTCATAATTCCGCCTCTACATCTGGTTTAGCATCATTTGTGGTTTATTACTTATATATATTTTTATACTTGTTATTTTATTTATATAGCCGTTCCCCCTTTTTTTTTTCCTTTCTTTTCCCTTTCTTTTCCTTTTTTTTTTTCCTTCCTTCTTAGAGGGTGTCGAATCATATGTAGG
Organism: Rana temporaria; assembly: GCF_905171775.1. Lineage (NCBI taxonomy): Eukaryota > Metazoa > Chordata > Amphibia > Anura > Ranidae > Rana > Rana temporaria. Next base: position 270,437,451 of record NC_053491.1, on the reverse strand, counting down.
AAATACAGATTTTCAAAAAGCGAAAAAAAAACAAAAAAAATGTTGTCCACGTGGCAAAAAAACAAACAAAAAAAAAAACCAAAAAATAAAAAGATAGCCCCTTCACCTCCCTCCCCTTCAGATCTCCCCCCCCTCCCCCCAAACCTACCCCCAACCTTGACCATCCCACGACTCCACTGGTGAATTCCTTCCCTTACTTGCAACTGCGTTCCTATTCCTCCCTTAGGTTTTCTGCAAAACTCCAGGATTTTTTAAATTCGGACCAAGATGCCCACATATCCTTTTCCCCTACCTTGTTCATATCATCACCATATTTTAATTTCTCCCTCCTATAAGTATCCTCGACGGAATCGATCCACTCCCAGATTTGCAGACTTTCCATGTCTCTCCATTTTAGGGGAATCAATCGTTTCGCTGCGTTCAGCAAATGCGGGGTCAGTGAACCCTTATATTCTTTTACTGGCTCCTCCCCCCCATGAAAGAGAACTACCCATGGGTTGTCTTCTACTTCTTTTTTAGTTATTACTTTTATCAGGGCCCGAATTTTTTTCCAATATGTTTTAATTTTTGGGCAGTCCCACCAAAGGTGGGCCATCGTTCCTCTTGCCGCACAGCCTCTCCAGCAATGCTCTGACTCTCCTACTCTATATTTAGCAATTTTGTCTGGGGTGGCATACCACCTCGTCAGACATTTGAAGTTCATCTCGGCGGTTCTTACATCAACCGCCGAGGTGTGCGTCAAATTAAGGATTCTTCCTATAGTTGTTTTCCCCCTTGGGACGCCCAGATCTCTTTCCCAATTTTGGATGTATTTTAGCGTATCCGACTCTTCTGTTTTCTGCAGATATTTATAGATTTTAGATATGTTTCCTTTTGAGCTTTTGGTACTACACATTTGTTCCAATATAGTGTACTCCTCTCGTGACCGCAAAGGGTGTGGGAGGCGCTTGACGAATGACACCAACTGCAAGTATCTCCACTCGTCGAGCGCCCTGATTTCCGTCCTAGCTTTAATGTCGTGAAGTGTCATAATTTTACCCTCTCGTGTTATATCTTTTAACTGTGTTCTATTTTTAATCCAATTTCCACCTACCTCTTTTATCCCTGGTGTAAAATATTTGTTTTCTTTTAAATCTATAAGGGGTGAGTTAAATTCTGTTTTTAGTTGTTTGTGTAATCTATCCCAGATCCTCAATGCATTGTGTGTAATTGTATGTGCTGACGTGTGTAAAGATCTATATTGTGGTGGGTTCCAGATTAATCTCCCTAACTGTGCCCTCGCTAATGTGCATTCAATCCCTATCCATCTTTTATCCTGTGACTCTTTAGCCCATTCTATGACCCGTGAGAGAACCGAGGCGTTATAATACAATCTAATGTCGGGTACAGCTAATCCACCCTTGTTCTTGGCCCGTTTTAAAATTTGGGCAGCCACCCTGTGTTTTTTATTATTCCAAATGTAGTTCATTATGAGGGAGTTAATTATTTTAATGTATGACGGTGGCAGGTAAATTGGGACCATTTGAAATTTATATATTATTTTAGGGATGAGAACCATTTTTACTACATTTATCCTCCCAAACCACGAGATTGGTCTATTATATATGTTTCTAATTTCTCTTTTTATTTCGTTAAGCAGGGGGATAAAATTTATTCTATATATTTTCTTGAATGTATTAGCCAGTTTTATGCCTAGGTATTTTATCTCTCTTCGCCATGTGAAATTATATTTCTTCCGCAGGTATTGTTCTTCCTCTTTATGGATGTTAATGTTCAGGATCTCCGTCTTTTCTGTATTCATTTTAAAGTTTGATACCTCACCATATTGTTTTAATGTAGCTATTAGTTTCGGGAGAGTAACTCTTGGGCTGCTAATAAAGAATAAGATATCATCTGCAAAGGCGGACAGTTTGTGCTCCTCTTCTCCTACTTCTACTCCGTATAATTCTGGATTTTGTCGGACCATTGCCAGCAGGGGTTCCAAAGAAAGGACAAAAAGGAGGGGGGACAGGGGGCAGCCCTGCCTGGTTCCATTTCTCATCTGAAAGGATGCAGATAAAGATCCATTGATCTTAATCCTTGCGCATGGATGGGAGTAAAGCGTTTTAATCCATTTGATCATCCTTGGACCTATTCCTATGGATTCTAATGTTTGTATCAGGAACCCCCAGTCTACCCTGTAGAACGCTTTTTCGGCGTCTACCGACAGGAATAGACCAGGGGTCCCTCTTTCTTTAATCTGCTCCAGGAGAAGGAGTGCCCTAACCCCATTGTCCTTTCCCTCCCTCCCGGGTATAAAGCCAACCTGGTCAGGGTGAACAATAGTTGTCATCACACCCTTCATTCGTTCGGCCAGAATTTTGGCATACAGTTTAGTATCTGCATTTAGGAGTGAGATGGGTCGGAAACCTGAGCAAATCGTATTGTCCTTTCCCTCTTTCTTAATAACAGTAATCGTAGCTGTTAGTGCCTCTCTACTCATCTCGTAGTCTAACCCCAGTCCATTATAGTATTGACATAATCTAGGGACTAGGATGGTACTGAACTTTTGTATGTAGGTAGACATGAAACCGTCTGGTCCGGGACTTTTCCCTTTAGGAGAATTTTTTAAAACCTTGCTTATTTCCTGTTCGGTTATACATTCCTCCATTCTTTCAATCTCGAACTCTTCTATCTTCGGTAGGTTGGCTAGCTGTAATACTTTTCTGATCTTATCCTTTATTTCTCCTGGGTCCCTGATCTTTTGTTGGACGCCGTACAGTTCATCATAATAACTTCTGAAGGATTCTGCTATTTTATTTGTCTCATATACTAGGTCCCCGTTCCTGCTCCTAATTTTTTCGATAAAATTCCTGGATTTCTTTTTTCTTATCATTCTGGCCAAGTTTTTACTAGGTTTATTTCCCCAGACATGTCTTTCTCTCTCAGTCCTGTCTATATAATTCTTAGTTTCTTGCCCGGCAAAGGCTCTATACTCGTCTCTTATTATAGTTAACTTATGGAGTGTTTCCCTCTTTTGGCCCTTTATTTTATGTTCCTGTTCCAACTTATATATCTCTTCCTTTAATGTTTTTAGTTTACTCATTCTTATTTTATTTTTCTTTACCCCTTCTACAATGAAAATCCCTCTTATATAAGCTTTGTGGGCATCCCACAGGGTAGCTCTTGAGATACCCTCCTTATCATTCTCCTGAAAATATAATTCCAATTCTTTCTTTACTCTCTCGACTATCTCCTCGTCTTCCAACAGACTTTCATCCAGTCTCCATTCAGGTGGAGACGTTTTTTGTATGGATGTACTTATTTTTATGGTTATAGGGGCGTGGTCTGATAACATCATGATCTCACATCTTGTTTCGACCACACTTCCCAGAAGTCTATGATCTACGAGGATGTAGTCGATCCTCGAGTACGTCCCATGTACAGGGGAGAAAAACATATAGTCCCGTGTCTTGGGGTTGAAAATTCGCCAGACATCTACCATTTGGTTTTGTGTCATTTGTTTTTTCAGTCGCTTAAGATGCTCGCTCTCGGTCCCCTGAACATGGGACGTACTATCGAGGCTCGGGCTCATGCAGAAGTTAAAGTCACCCATCAATACTACATGTCCTTCTTCAAAATCTTTTAACTTTCTGAGGATTTTACTGATGTATTTAACCGAGTTCGCATTGGGGGCATATACATTTGCCAGGGTATAGTTTTCCCCACCTAGTTTAATTTTCAGGAAAATATATCTCCCCTCAGGGTCACTCAGTCTGTCCACCAATGTGAATCTGACTCTTCTAGCAAATCCAATGGCGACCCCACGAGATCTCGATGAGATTGTATCCCCATAGTACCATACCGGGTAGTCGGGTGAGTACAGCTTTATATTAGACTCCAAGGTAATGTGGGTCTCTTGTAGATAGGCGATATCTGTTTGGTACTGCGATAATTCACCAAGAATTTTATGTCTCTTGATATGGGAGTTTAATCCTTTGACGTTATATGACAAGAACTTAATGTCTGTCATTTATCTCTCTTTTTTTTTTTTTTAAGAGTTTACAGAGAATTCCTGTGGAGTCGTTCGGATGGTCCTCCTCCCGTGTCCCCCCTCCCCCCTCGCATTCCCCTCCTCCTCTCCCCCCCCAACCCCCCGACCCCCCCATCCCTCCCTCTCCCACCCTGGCCAGCACTTGGCCTGGGAGCCGCTGGTAGAAGACTCCTCGCCCTCATCCTTGGCTCCTCATCTATGGTGGTGCTCGGAGCACTCCCCTGACTCCCCCCCCCCCCCCCCCCCCCCCCGCCCCAAGAACCCGGATCAAGCAGAGCCCAACTAATCAAGCCAATCAGGAAGATCAGGTATTGTTAAGTCCATTTTAGAGCAGAAATCATTCAGTTCCTCCGGGTACCTTAATCGTGCTGTTTTACCCCCCTTAATGCCTACAAGGCACGCCGGGAAGCCCCAATGGTACTTTATATTTTGTGCCCGCATAAGCTCCAAAAGGGGTTTCAAGTGTCTTCTCCTTGCCAACGTTTCTTTCGACAGGTCGGAGAATATTTGTAACTCAGTGTCTCTATATCTCAGGGGGGTTTTCCCCTAAGACTTCCCCAGATTTCTGCTTTATCGACATAATTCCTGAATCGTACGATCACGTCCCTTGGGCCGTATCTTTCTATCTGTTGGGGATTCCCCACTCGGTGCACTCTCTCGATCTTAAGGGGCTTAGATTCTACTGATCTCTCTAACAGGGGCTTAAAAATTGTGTTCATGGTGTCTCTGAGATCTCCATCTTTTTCTTCTACCACCCCTCTGATTCTAAGATTCTGTCGACGATTACGATTCTCCTGGTCCTCAATCCTATATGCCGCCATTCTCTGGTTTTCAGTCAGGGCCTGTACTTGCTTTTTCAAGGAGTTTATCTCCTGGTCCTGCTCCTCTATTCTCCTTTCCGTCTCTACCACTCTGTCACAGAGCCCTCCAAGATCTAATCTTACCTTATTAATTTCTGTCTTAATGATATTTTCCATGACAATTTCCATCCTCAACAACATTGCGTTCATCTCTGCCTTTGTAGGGGGATATGCATCTTGGGCTGGCTCCTCTGCATTATATTGCTCTTGCTCGCTTTCTAGTGTCGTTTCACCTCGGGAACTCTCCACACTACCTGTTCCTGCACCCTTTTTTGTATCTGTCTTCTTTTTTTCATTTTTTTTTGCGAGACCAGGGCTTTTGAGGCTGCCTTCTTGAGTCATATATTGTTGAATGGAACTATTCCCCGAATTCTTCTTGGTTGGTTTTGTAGTACCCCCTCTCGTCAATCTATTCATTTTGTTGGAGGGTCCGATTCTCTTCCCCAGTTTGGAAATGGAGCTGAAATAAGGAGGCAAAGGGCAGAGCGACAGGCGAGAGCACTTCTCGCGACCGGTCTGACCCGAGGATCTTCTCCCTTTCCCTTCCCCCTCTCCTCCTTCCCCTGACTGGTAGCCAGGCCGTGGAGCTACCCTGCCACATACCCAGAAAGAAGCCTATATACAAGCCTCTGTTTAGATTATGTGACCCCCGCTGCGGGTTGGGGTGGGGACACCTCCACCTCTCGGGCCCACTGTAGCAATTAACCCGTTTCCCTCTATTCACCGTCTCCCCCCCCTAGAAATGGGGAGAAAAGGGACATAGAGCGGGGAGTAGAGTCTACTTGTGGTGTTTGCTCTGTAAGTCGTTCCAGGGCAATCGCGGGGGGGGTTTACAATGGTTCACAGTTATCTTGCTCCATAAGGTCAACAGAGGGTCGGGGGCAAAAAATAAAGTAAGAAAATGAAACCGTGCAGTCCGATTTACAGGTCCCTGTGTAACAAGTACCGCTAATTTCACAGATTTTTTTTTTTTTTTTTTTAAATATACCTTAAGTCGCGAGTCAAAGAGCTGCGTAGAGAGAGATGGGCCCTTCTACCCTTCCATACGTCATGCCTAGCGAGACCTCCTTTTAAGCCTAAGGTGGCAGTGAATAGTAGGTAATACACTTATAAAAAGATTGTAGATGGGGCATACAGCTGGGAACACTTGATCAGATTGGCATTCAATGGTCAGTGTGAGGGTGAGAAAATAAGACCGATAGTCCGCTATACTGGTCCCTATAGCTCAGACCCCGCAGTTTAACTAGGTATTACACATGCCCCCATCACAGGTCGTATAAAAACATTCATAAGTAAAGGAGCTTTGAGCACTGCTATTTAAGCATTTCTTGCCAGATGGATTCTGCGGTCAGTCCTATCTATGTACCTTACGAGGGAAGAGACAACACCCTCACCTGATTCGATACATATCAGGGTCCGGGATGGATCCGGAGGAAAAAGGGGGGGGGGCCGCAGCCCGACCCGACTCGGCTCTTGCGAGCGTCTCACCAATCCCTTTGGTCCTCTCTCCGGCAGCCGTTGAGCCGTGCTAAGCTTCTCGGGGGAACACCTGTAGGGAATCCCCGCTGACGCTCTGCTGCATGAAGACCTCGGCGGTGCTCCTCTCATTCGTCCAGAGCCTTACAGTGTATTCCTCTGGTTACCGAGAGGGCATTTCGTCAGGTCGGGAGCGGGGCTGTAGAGTCTCCTGCGCGGTCCGTCGTACTAACAGCCTCTCACGCTGTCTTCCGCCAGACCGCTGATGGTTCCGTCGGAGGCTCAGCACAGCACACGCCGGGAGCAGGCATGGAGCAGTCCGGCACCTCTCCTCCTCGCTCACGTCACGTCCTCATCCTACGTGGTGGCATAGCATGGCTTACACAGAGACTTGCCCTCTGGGAGTCCCGCATCCCCAGCAGGCTCCTTCCCTGGAGGGGCTGACATGGAGGTGTGTGCGGTGCCTAGAGGAGGATTCAGAGTTTCAGCTATGAAGGCTGGACCTTGACGGTGACTTATGATGACTAAATATGGAAGAAGATTGTTGATGTTGTGACCTAATGAGGTCTTTATCATCTCATGCCGGACAAAGGACAACATAGGGTAGAAAGGAAAGGGTTAAAAACCCCAAAACAATGCCCAGGCAAGCAAGGAAAGACAAGGGTTAAACACACCCTCTCCTACCTGCTACACAAGGGATGGCCACAAGAGGGGTCAGTGATTCATTCATATATTCAAACTGCACAGACAGCCAACCTGCACAGGTGATATAACCAAAGCAGGATCACATACACAGGGAGCACACAAGGGTGTTAATGTAGAGCGTATACCTGTGATGATTGCACACAGCATTTAGAGAAACTGCTGCAGACCCACAGAGAAATACCAATATCAACAGTACTGTACTCATTGCGTCACTTCCAGTTGGGTCCGTGAAACACAGGAGCACCACTGACTCCCTGTTTGTATTTATTGCATATGTCTTTTGCACAGAATGTAAGTGTATGTCTTTTAGTAAAAAATAATTTGTGTTTTAAAAACGGTATTGCTCTACGGAGTATCCCTATTCTTTTGCATATACTGCATGTGAATGTGGCAACAGTACCGATAAGGACCAATACAGCGAAGGTATATACAGCAGTATAGCTGGAAAAGTGTGACACCCCCTAGAGGGGACAACCCTCTGGTTAGTGCAATACATATAGGAGAGAACAGAGTGGAGCACCTGCACTTTTGATAATATCTTAGAAGGCCCAAGGAGAAAGACGCAAAATTCATCTGTTTTGCTGTTATTGGACATATATATTTATTGTTTGATGGACTGAATTTTGGATCAATTAGTACTTTATTGGGACTGAATACCCATTTTTTGCACATGATTTATATATCAGGATTTGGTTTTGACTATTGAACAGTTTTTATCACTGCAACATATTATTGGTTTATGCACATTTATTAGGGTCTGTAAGGTGTACCTTGTTCTGCCCTGTTCTGTTCTGTGAGCTCTGATCTGAGTGCGTGGACTCCTACGATCGATCGGGGAATCAAGACACTACCACAAGTATTGAGTGTAGCCAGATTACAATTTATTTTTAAACATCGGCTGGTTATATTTGTTGTCCGTGCATGGGAGGCACATGGGATGCACCCTTCGTGGACCAATTATATTACAGTATGTTTTTGTACAAAATTTGCCTGGAGATAATGTATTAATGTATATGTGACAGATAAAATAAAAGTTTGCTTAGAGATAATGCGTACGTGACAGATAAAAATATATATTTCAACCATATTAGCACATTTGTATTTTGACTTTTCCTGTGTAACATTTCTGCACATTTCTGCAAATATTAGCAATTACATTAACACATATTGCAACAATTGTGGTTTATGCGCATCCTGTCTTCTTTTGCAGTTCAAACTTAGAACATTTAGCTTAAAAGTTAATAAGAGTTCTTCAAGATAGCAAACATAATATGAAAGTTAATTTAAAGTTAATATAAAGCTGATATGATATCATAAAGGGTAAATCCAATTTACTATCAGGGTCAATGGTTATTTCTGAAGCATATATTACTGGATACATATTTGCACTTTATTGATTATTGTTTACACATCGATTAATTTCTTTATACACATTTGCACTTTAATAAACTGATATATGTTTGCACTTTATTGGCAAAAATTGGTGCATGCACAGTCTATTACCTCAGCAGGATCCTAGAGCAGTGCCACACCCACCATTAACCCCTTCACTTTCCAACACTCAGACTCTACTTAGGTAGGTGTCACAGTGGAAGCAGCAGCTCTTAGTATAAAAGCTTGAAATATATATGGAAGAAAACCACCTATATATATGGTACTGGAGACCTTTGCCGCATCCCAATACAAGAGAGAAAATTGCAAAAGGGGTGCCCCGGGGGTTTTGTTGGGCAAAGGGTAGTAGCCAGAAAAGGGAGTAACAAGCGTATAAAAATATACAAAATGTATTAAGTACAAGACAATGATAGAATTGGTACATAAGGTATATCAACCTAAAAACAAGTTAGTCAGACTGGATAAACAGACAATTCTTTCACCGCTCCAGGTGAGCCTTGTAGATCATCAGGGGTTGTTGAACCACCAGGGTGCTGGCAATGCTGATTGTAGCACATGGACGAAAAAAACTCTGGATAGCCGCACTCCAAGATGACTTAAAATAAAGTTGGTCTTTTATTGTCAAATGCACATGCAGACACTGCAAACAACAGGTACAGAAATGGCCGACGCGTTTCACGCTGCAATTCAGCGCTTAGTCATGGATAGTTACAGAACAGCTAGATTCTGAGACACACAGTTGATCTCATAATAAGAGGCCCAGCGATGAGAGTATATGCAGGAGTTACAACATGTTTCGGAATATAGGTATGGATAATTAATTCCTTCTTCAGGGGATGATTTGAAACAAGCTGTTTTTGTCCGGTAATAAAACAGCAAAAATATCAAAAAAGATATGGAAATACATAGATATGCAAATATGGATATGGCAGCTAATGAAAGCAGGTAATACTCACAGTATAACTATCTTTTGTGAATTAAAGTACACGTTAGGGTTCACACAGAGGAGGGCCTTCCATCTCTAAGTTGCTCCATTGTGCAAGTAGAGTGCTCTAAATATTGGCCGGAGGGCTCAATATGCATCCTCACAGCGCAGATGATACACAGATACCCGTGCCAGATCGGTTAAGTATATTGTGTGTCGTGAGTAGAACGTAAAGCATCCCTGCTGACAAAGGACACCAGGGCCCACGAGGATCGATCAAAATTTTGGAGACTGATCTGGCACAAAATATATATATGTCTCTATGAAGAATAATATTCTTATATCTCGAGGGCGTTTCTGAATGAATAGTAGTCATAGTCTGGTTGACTTGAAAATAAAGTGTGAGTTTATTTGTATCACACTTGGCATCATAAACACAATGAAAAATAGTATAAGAGCCGGTTCACACTGGGGCAACTTGGGATCCGACTTGAAGTCGCCTCAAGTCGTCCCAAGTCGCGCTGTCGAGAAAAACAATGCAAGTGAATGGGAGCGGTTTTAATACACACGACTCCAGTCGCTCCGACTTCAAAAGAAGTTCCTGTACTACTTCAATCCGACTTGTAGGCGATTTGTACCCATTGATTTCAATGGAAGTCTGATCCAAGTCTGATCCAAGTCTGATCACTGTCTTAACTGAAGCGACTTTCCAGGAAGATAACATACATTTCTCAGGCAAACCTCTCCCTCCCCCTCGCTCCCCTAGAGCTGATTGTTGTTTGATTGGCCACTGGAAAGTCTCCTGTCCTGGAGACGACTTCAAGTCGTGTTGTAAATCGCCCCAGATCGCCCTGTGGTTCATGCTCAAGTCATGTCGGAGTCGCCTCTGAGGCCCCATACAGACGACCGAACATGTCTGCTGAAACTGGTCCGCGGACCAGTTTCAGCAGACATGTTCGGTCGTCTGTACAGCCGAGCGGAAAGGATTCCACCGTACATTTGCCCGCCGGGCCTTTTTCGAGCGGGCAAATATTTCTAAACATGTTTAGAAACATGCCCGCTGGAATCCTGTCCGTCGGACATGTTCGGTCGTCTGTACAGACCTACCGTACATGTCCGAGCGGCCGCCATCCCTCGCATGCGTCGAATGACTTCAACGCATGCGTGGAAGCATTGAAGTGCCAGGGCCGCGCACGTCGCCGCGTCATCGTCGCGGCAACGGCACAGCCTCGTCGCTGCGTATCGAGTACGCGCGGATTTCTGTATGATGGTGAGCCATCATACAGAAATCTCCGGGCAGACATGTACGCTGAAAACGGTCATGTTTGCTTGTCTGTAAGGGGCCTGAAAGTCGTGTCGCCCTAGTGTGAACCGACTCTAACAGTTCAGTTCAGTGTAGGTAAAAATATATGAAATAGAATAGATGGTGCTGTAGCAAGCTTATGAAAGCATGTGACCTTCATACTAGCAGCTTCAGTCTTCCATGCTGTCTTCTGAGTGTCCCCAAAGTGAAGAAGAAATAGTAAATTACGTTCTTAGACTTCTAGTAATGTTCAGCTGTTCTCCTTGTCAGTCTGAGTAAATATGTCAGTGTTATCTTTCAAAGTGGGTGTGAGTGAGTATGTTGGGGTATCTATGTGTGTGTGATTGTCAGTGTTGTGTAAGTGTTTTCTTAAAGCATAGCTTATACATAAGTTACAAATGAACGTCATTACCTCATACATACAAACTTAGAACCTTGTATGGCACACATTAATTTCTGCCAACTCAGCAATATGTAATAGAGTCATATGGAGTTTGATTGACAAGCACACATGTTGCACTCTATACTTAGAGTGGTGTGCTGATGATGTAATGTCATAACTAGCATCATATGAACATATATTACTAACTATAACTTCATTAAGTAACTATATACTAATACATATTAGTATGAATAAGATTCCACTAACTTAACAATAATATAAACAAGAACCCCATGATTAAGTCCCACGTGACGAAACATGTCGGGGTGTGGTCACTCTGTCACAATCTGAACCAACATAAACTATTCAGGCGTGTGGCGTATTGAGCTGACTGTGGAACCAGGAAGAAGTATTTGAATACAACAAGCGCTCTGAGGGCTGTGAGTGCATCTAGGCTGATTGAGGGTCCGCCGTGACCACTGGCTCACCTGGAATGAATATTGGGAATACCTTTTTGATTTGGAGTGATTACTGCTTGGTTAAAAAGTTTGTTTGTGAGTTTATAGTTTGAAGATTTTTTGCATTGTGTTTTATTAAAACTGGTTTACAGTATTACACTATTGTGCACCTTTTTTTCTTCATTATTTATGTGGAAACATTTTTGGATTGCACTATTTGGAATGGATTTCTTATCAATACATCTGAGTGGTCCTAGTTAAGCTTTTATGCCAAACACGTGAGAGTGACTTTATTTTTGTCACTTTTAAACACTCGTTTAATTTCACGGGTTCTGATATATATTTATCCGTCCTATTATTTGTTTCTTGGTACACACATATCAGGCCCCATACACACCATAGAATCTATCCGCAGATAAATCCCATCAAATGGGTTTCTGCGGATAGATCCTATGGTGTGTACACGCCAACGGATATTTATCCGCAGATAAATCTCCCCTGGAATGGATTTCCAGCAGATAAATATTTGTCGACATGCACAGAATATCTATCTGCTGGAATCCATTCCAACGGATGGATCCGCTCGTCTGTACAGACTTACCGGATCCATCCGTCCAAAGGGATTCCCCGCACGCGCCGTAATGAATAGACGCATGCGTGGAATTCCTTATATGACAGCGTCGCGCCCGTCGCCGCGTCATAATAGCGGCGACGGCGCGACACGTCATCGGCAGAGGATTTCAGCGCGGATTTCAATGCGATGGTGTGTACACGCCATCGCATTGAAATCCTCTGAAATCTTAGAGAGGATTTATCCGCGGATACGGTCCGCTGAACCGTATCTGCGGATAAATTCTATCGTGTGTATGGGGCCTGAGTGCTGTGTTCATTACTACACTTGTATATATGAAGATTCAATTTACCTTAATTTTATTTATTCACGTCTTAGTTATTTAGTTATTTAAGCACTGCTTAATATATTCATTCATACTTCTTCCACGGGCAGGTGTTAGTATACATAAATATATTTTGTCACAATTCACACTTTTAATAGCAGCAGCTAGTTTAGTTTAGAATCCATTCCAGTGGAGCGCAGTGGTGGTAGTTATTTGGACGGCCTTTTTCTTAATTACCAACTTGTTTAATAATATAAACAAGTATATTATTTATCTCACTACGTAAATACTGATCTATTCTGGAGATCTATTCTTGTCACCCTACACCAAGATGCCTTATATGTCATTCTCAAATTGGCTAACCAGAAAAATCGAGCAATATTCAGCTTTAGATGAATCATGTCATATCAATTGATCAAGGTCATTCACTCATACCTAATTTTTATGATTAATGAATTAATATAACACCTATAAGTGCTGAAATATGAATTTGAAATAATATTCTAACACTCTATAAGACAGTAGCATAAAAGACCCAAAAGGAGGTATATAATAATATAAGGTGTATAAATGCATCGCCATGTCATGCAGATGCATGCATGGGAGTGCCACACCATAAAGAGTATCATGGTGTGGGCCTCCCACTCCGCGGGTAAGGTAGCCCATACAGCAAGATATAAAAGCAGTAAAGGGGCAGTAGGACACAAAATCCATAAGAGCACTTACCTATGGTGACTGTTTAATGCGAGTATCCCAAATCTGGGGTTTTGAGTGATCCTGGCTGTGCAACAATAGAGGGCTAAGCTTACCTGGCTTATAAGGGCATGGGGGATCACATGGTGTACGCCCAGAGTATGGGTATGGTCCAATGGATCGCACTGGAAGGTATCAGGTGATCGGGGGGCCCTACAGCTGTATACCAGGTGTGCTTCAGGACTTGTGCCAGACAATCCCCTGACACAAACGGCATCCGGCATCACCGCACAATATTGCGTGATGACGCCAGACGTCGCAAGGCTGCCGATACGCTTAGTATATTAGGTTGACCATCAGCGCAGAGAATTAATACTATTACTTGATAAATCTACTGGAGTTCAAGTGGTTGAATCTAGGTATAACCTGTAATTGGGCATGATATTCTTACAAACCCTGCCATTAATGTCAGGCCATACCAAATTAGTTTATCTGTGGACCAGCAGAAACACCTTTCTTAATTTTGGCATCAGTTATTCTTGGAAAAATCTGTCTCAAATAATGAAAACCTTAATAAGACAAACAGTAAAAAGGAGTGTGAACCTGGCATAATCATAAATACATTCTCATTGTGCCACCATCCTATATATTAGACATGTGCACACTGAAATATTTCATTTCAGAATTTCGTTTTCGGCCAAATTTTTTTTATGTAGTTACTCTTGAAATTCGTTTTTTATTTATTTTGTTTTTTTGTTAAAAAAATGCATTCGTCCGAAAATCCAAATTAATTAAGATCGAATCTGTCATTGAAGGCTTATGGTGTCTGTCGAATGTTCTAAAAAGATTCCACAGAATCTTAAAAAAAATAATAAAAGAAATGAAGATTTGGCGGAATCTTAAAAAAAAAAGAAGATTCGACGGAGCAATGTCATTTCTGAAGGAAAAAAAGTCATTTAAAAATCACTCGCGGCTATAATGAATTGTCGGCTCCTTTATTAAAAAAAAATCCACTCTCGATCCCCGCTCCCCGCTCCAACATTGTCAGTATCCAGCAATGGGTAAATAGTAGAGGCTAAAAAATGGACAGCCGCACTCCAAAAAACCTTTTGGTTGTCTTTATTGTAAAACGGATGGAAAATGCACTACATAGTACAGCAAAAAAATGGGGATAGCAGCCTACACGTTTCACACTATAGATCAATGCTTAGTCATGGCTAGGCACTGATCTATAGTGTGAAACGCGTAGGCTGCTATCCCCATTTTGTTGCTGTACTTTGTAGTGCATTTTCCATCTGTTTAACAATAAAGACAACCAAAAGGTTTTTTGGAGTGCGGCTGTCCATTTTTTAGCCTCTACTATTTGCCTTTTGCATTGCCGGCACCCTTGATCTCCTGAGAAGTTACTGATTGTTCAGCATACCCACCTGGAGCTGTAAATCCCTTTTCATCCACCATTGCTGGATACTGACAATGTTGGAGCAAGGAGCAGGGATTGAGAATGGATTACCACCAATGTATTTTTATTTTATTTTTTTAATAAAGGACTTTTTTTCCACGGTGTGTGTGTGTTTTTTTACAATTCTTTACACTTCCTTAGTGAAATGGTAGGGGTACAATGTACCCCATTACCAATTCACATGGGGGGTCAGGATCTGGGGGTCCCCTTTGTTAAGGGGTCCTCCAGATTCTGATAAGCCCCTGCCCATAGACCCCCACAACCACTGGGCTAGGGTCGTGGGGATGAGGCCCTTGGCCCCATCAACATGGGGACATCCTCCCCATGTTGAATGCATGTGGCCTGATACAGTTCAGGAGTGGGGGGCACTCTCTCTCCCCCCCCTCTTTTCTGCAGCCGGCCAGGTTGCATGCTCAGATAAGGGGTCTGGTGTGGATTTTTGGGGGAACTCCACACAATTTTTTTAATTTGGGGTGGAGTTCCCCTTAAAATCCACACCAGACCTGAAGGGTCTGGAATGGATATCTGGGGGAACCCCACATCATTTTTTTTTTTTAAATTGACGGCGTGGTTCCCCTTTATATCCATACCAGACCTGAAGGGCCTGTTAATTGAATTTGGGGGGACCCCCACGCTTTTTTTTAATGAATGAATTCTCTCTGAATTGCCGGGAGCCAACAATTCATTATAGCCTCTTTTCCTTCAGAAATGACACTTTGTGCAGAGACAGTTCTAAGTACGGGAAACATGCGCTATTTCACAGACATACTTTGACTAATAATAATTATATTTTTTAATTATTATTACTAGTCAAGCATCATTAGAATTCTTCTATAGCCTATGGGCAGAGCATTTCACCATAAATGTCCGCTTGCTGCGATCGTCTGTTTTTAGCTACTTTGTCGAATCTTCATGTCTCTCTATGTCAAATCTTTTCTCTCTATGTTGAATCCTTTCTCTCTGTGTCGACTCTTCTTCATGTCTCTATAATGTCGAATCTTTTCTCTCAATGTCGAATCTTTTCTCTTTATGTAGAATAATATTGGATTAATGGAGTTAAGGTTAGGCACATTCGATTACAACGAAAACGAAAATAAAGCATTTGTTTATGTCGAAATAAGTAAAGTGAACTCCTGCGCTGTCTGGGGTGAGGGAAACAAGGGAAAGGGAAAAATGGCAGGGATACTGCTGCAAATATAAGAAAGGTCTACCTCAATAGACAAGGAGTGATATATAAATAAAACAAGTGAAAATATTTGCGCTGTAAAAATGATATACACAATGGGTATAGATATGCATGCATATACAAACATGCGCACATATATGCATATAGTGAGTGGGAAAACCAAACGTGAAAGTGACAATAAAATGAATAATAAGTGACAGTGTTGAACAGTCCCTGTTAGGGGAAAACGCAAAAGGTCCAGGAAAACAATAGTCCAGCCATATAAAAGGTATAGTTCATCAACACTTGATCCAATCAATGAAGCGATGTAAACTTGTAAGATAGTTCAAAAGAGAGAAGCCTCATATCCGAAAATTGGTGAAAGTAGAAGATAAGCCGTAACCAAGATCTCACATAGACACCTCTGGTGGTCCCAATAGCTCACCTCAGATCTGTCAGGTCGGACTAGATTAGCCAAATCCTAATGGATGTGGTCCAGGACTAGATAGCAGATACGGATCTCCGTATGATGCGATGCATGTAAAACATAAAAGGGCATATACCAAATGGTGTGATAACGTAACAAAACGGGGGGGGGGGCCTCGATCCTAGCCAGTGGAGATGCACTCACATTTAGATAATAACCTAGGGCCTATCTCCACGAGCGCCAAGCTCGTCAGTCCCTGCTTCCTTTCCTTCTCTAGTCCTCCAATGTGTCAGGCTAGGAGTCCTATGTCCCAGAACGGCTCACAGCTGGCTCCTGGAGTCTGATTAGTCAAGTCCTGTTGCATATGTATGTGGGTCTCGATGGTACATAAAAAACAAAGCAGAAGGACATGCAGCCTGATAGTGTGATACCGTATGCAACACAGGACCCCAAAAGAAAGTAGATGAAGATACACTCACATACATACAGTGAAATGAGACCTATCTCCACGAGTGCGGACTCGCAATAACCTCCTCCTCCGCCTCCTCCCTTCTATCTGTGGATCAGGCTGAGTACTCGGATGGCAATATCATGCAGTAAATAAAGATGCATAGCGTACCCCAATCGGCAGTGGAATATTTATTAAAACAAGGTAAAAACTCACATTTAGTGGTAAAAAAAAACGGCATATATCCTACGAGTAGCGAACTCGTTCGACCGTCCGTCCGGATGCTAGAGTGTGTCTAGCCCTCCAATCCCGACGCGTATCGTCACAACACGTGACTTCATCAGGGGATGACGTAGGGGACATATCGGCAGACATTTATAGTCTGCATATTTGGACGCATGGCGGCCATTTTGTCGAAGCTCACGCGCTGTAGTGGAGATCAGGCATACTGCAGCCTACCAGCGCTATGTTGCCGTCTCCATAGAGCGCAGTCTTCGCACAGACGGCCGGCAAAACTTGCATCCGTACTGTTGCTGACACATAAGCAGACAGGCGGATACAAAGCCAAAGGGACCTAGAACCTAGATACTTGAAAATATAAAAAAAATATTAAAAAACAGAAAAACAAAGTACTTTTCTAACTGTCCAGGTCGTACACAGAGGAACGCCCCCTAGTGGTAAAAAAACAAAAGGTCAGCAATGACACAGGGAAAGGATCTAGTGGAAGGATCCACAAATGCTTGTACACACCCGGACGTGTAAGCAGGGGGGTGAGATGGCAATAAGTCTAAATGGCACGGGAATCCAGCTTGGCCCAAAACACGAAACATATATGAGATGAACATATATGAAAAAAGGGATAGGATGGGAAAGTGCTCAAATAATGCTACCGGCATAATGTATTGGAGCCCAGGTTTCTTGAAGAAAAGCAGTTGACCATAACTCCCAAAAAAAAAACGATGAACTAAGGTAATCCTGACAGGTGGATACATGTGTCCATACACACATGACTCGGGTGCCAGATAAAAAATTGACATACATTGACATACACCAACTTAAATCAAAAATCACTGAGAAAACAATTAAGGTCAAATTCAATGTTTAAGCCCTTGGGTGCAAAAGTGTCCATAGAAAAAATGTATTTGGACTCGATTTGGCTCAGTGATCTCACTTTGTGGCCGCCACATTTTTACCATGTTTAATTGATTTTGGACCCTATGGGTCCCTTACCCCTCCCCCCCTCCCTTTAATAATGACCCAGTCACCTATGCGGCACAATACATGCCAAATACCCTCTCTGGTATATATGATGGGTATACCTACATCCCACAGTCTGACCTCTTAGGGCCCATTGCCCACTGGTCTCTGTGAATTATGGATGTATTCCCACATTTCCATGATGTCAGGCAATTTATTCTCATTTTGTCTTCCCCTTTCCCTTCCCTCTTTAGGCTTTCTCATTACAAACATTGCCATATACATTCCCATATATATATATATATTTTTTGATATTTAATCTCCTGTTTGCTCTGCGAGTACCCCTTTCCTGTACCAGGCATCGAGCGATATGTGTGAGGGTCATCCCAATTTTTTTATCTGGCACCCGAGTCATGTGGGTATGGACACATGTATCCACCTGTCAGGATTACCTTAGTTCATCGTTTGTTTTTTTGGGAGTTACGGTCAACTGCTTTTCTTCAAGATACCTGGGCTCCAATACATAATGCCGGTAGCATTATTTGAGCACTTTCCCATCCTATTGCCTTTTTTCATATATGTTCATCTCATATATGTTTCGTGTTTTGGGCCAAGCTGGATTCCTGTGCCATTTAGACTTATTGCCATCTCACCCCCTGCTTACACGTCCGGGTGTGTACAAGCATTTGTGGATCCTTCCACTAGATCCTTTCCCTGTGTCATTGCTGACCTTTTGTTTTTTTACCACTAGGGGGCGTTCCTCTGTGTACGACCTGGACAGTTAGAAAAGTACTTTGTTTTTCCGTTTTTTAATATTTTTAATATATATTTTCAAGTATCTAGGTTCTAGGTCCCTTTGGCTTTGTATCCGCCTGTCTGCTTATGTGTCAGCAACAGTACGGATGCAAGTTTTGCCGGCCGTCTGTGCGAAGACTGCGCTCTATGGAGACGGCAACATGGCGCTGGTAGGCTGCAGTATGCCTGATCTCCACTACAGCGCGTGAGCTTCGACAAAATGGCCGCCATGCGTCCAATTATGCAGACTATAAATGTCTGCCGATATGTCCCCTACGTCATCCCCTGATGAAGTCACGTGTTGTAACGATACGCGTCGGGATTGGAGGGCTAGACACACTCTAGCATCCGACGGACGGTCGAACGAGTTCGCTACTCGTAGGATATATGCCGTTTTTTTTACCACTAAATGTGAGTTTTTACCTTGTTTAATAAATATTCCACTGCCGATTGGGGTACGCTATGCATCTTTATTTACTGCATGATATTGCCATCCGAGTACTCAGCCTGATCCACAGATAGAAGGGAGGAGGTGGAGGAGGAGGTTATTGCGAGTCCGCACTCGTGGAGATAGGTCTCATTTCACTGTATGTATGTGAGTGTATCTTCATCTACTTTCTTTTGGGGTCCTGTGTTGCATACGGTATCACACTATCAGGCTGCATGTCCTTCTGCTTTGTTTTTTATGTACCATCGAGACCCACATACATATGCAACAGGACTTGACTAATCAGACTCCAGGAGCCAGCTGTGAGCCGTTCTGGGACATAGGACTCCTAGCCTGACACATTGGAGGACTAGAGAAGGAAAGGAAGCAGGGACTGACGAGCTTGGCGCTCGTGGAGATAGGCCCTAGGTTATTATCTAAATGTGAGTGCATCTCCACTGGCTAGGATCGAGGCTCCCCCCCCCCCGTTTTGTTACGTTATCACACCATTTGGTATATGCCCTTTTATGTTTTACATGCATCGCATCATACGGAGATCCGTATTTGCTATCTAGTCCTGGACCACATATATTAGGATTTGGCTAATCTAGTCCGACCTAACAGATCTGAGGTGAGCTATTGGGACCACCAGAGGTGTCTATGTGAGATCTTGGTTACGGCTTATCTTCTACTTTCACCAATTTTCGGATATGAGGCTTCTCTCTTTTGAACTATCTTACAAGTTTACATCGCTTCATTGATTGGATCAAGTGTTGATGAACTATACCTTTTATATGGCTGGACTTTTGTTTTCCTGGACCTTTTGCGTTTTCCCCTAACAGGGACTGTTCAACACTGTCACTTATTATTCATTTTATTGTCACTTTCACGTTTGGTTTTTCCACTCACTATATGCATATATGTGCGTATGTTTGTATATGCATGCATATCTATACCCATTGTGTATATCATTTTTACAGCGCAAATATTTTCACTTGTTTTATTTGTTTATGTCGGATCTTTCGGTTTTCGTTTTCTGTGCTTTCGTTATAATTTGTTAAAACGATAACAAAAATACCTGAAATTCGAACGAAAATGTATTCGGACGAAAACGAATGCACATATCTACTATATATGTTAAATTACAAAATGTTTCCTGTAAAGGTGGGGACCATACCAGTTAGATAGGTACAGTAACTATCAATTTAAAAGGAGAAAGAGATTTTACTTGTGCCATAAAAATGAGAAAAAAAACAAGAAAACGTACTATCATAAAATCATGAATTGATTATTTCAAATAATAAAATCCCATCTGTTTAAAAACAAAGCTAAAAAAAAATGCAAGCTGGTCCTGTCATAACAGATACTTATGGTTCACACAAGTATGTGAATCAATGCGTTTCACTAAATTAGCTTCTTCAGGATTTTTGCTTAAAGATGACAACTAGAAAGATACCCTAAGGTTCAGGGTTGGGATCCTTCCATTTTTAACTTCTTGAGCCCCGGGCCATAGTCAAAAGACGACCTCAAGGTGGCTCTATAAATCCAGGAGGACGTCATATGACGTCCTCGGGTCCTCCGGCCACTGGGGGGCGTGCGCGCCGGCGCGTCCCCGAGATTCCAATGCACGTGCCTGGCGGCTGCAATGTCCGATAGGTGCCCGCGATCGGCAATGACAGAGCCAGGGACATGGAGCTCTGTGTGTAAACACAGAGCTCCGCGTCCTGTCAGGGAGAAGAGACAGATGCTGTGTCCCTTGTAAATAGGGACACAGCATCGGTCACCTCCCCCAGTCACCCCCCTCCACACACAGTTAGAACACACCCAGGATACACATTTAACCCCTTCCTCGCCCCCTAGTGTTAACCCCTTCCCTGCCAGTCACATTTATACAGTAATCAATGCATTTTTATAGCACTGATCGCTGTATAAATGTGAATGGTCCCAAAAATTTGTCAAAAGTGTCCGATGTGTCGGGCCGCAATATCGCAGTCCTGTCAAAATTCGCAGATCACCGTATTACTAGTATAAAAAAAATAATAAAAATAATGTCAGAATTCTATCCCTATTTTGTAGTCACTATGGGCCAGATTCACATATAATTATGTTGCTCCTGGGCAGCGTAACGTATGTGATTTACGTTACACCGCTGCAGGTTTACAGCGTAAGTGCCTGATTCTCAGAACACTTACCTGTAAACTTGCGGCGGTGTATCGTAAATGCGCTCGGCGCAACCCCGCCCAATTCAAATGGGACGGGCACCATTTAAATTAGGCGCGTTCCCGCACCGAGTGTACTGCGCATGCTCTGTCGGGTAAATTACCCGACGTGCATTGCGCTAAATGACGTCGCACTGACGTCATTTGCTTAGACGTTAACGTAAATGGCGTCCAGCGCCATTCACGGACGTCTTACGCAAACAACAGTGATTTTTTAATTTCGCCGTGGGAACGACGGCCATACTTAACATGGCTTAGGACAACTAGGGCTCAGCCCTAATTTTACACAACGTAACTCGATGGAAACGACGTACAGTTAGATCGACGGGCCGTTCGGACGCCAGCCGCAATGGCCTCGCCACCTAACGGCCGGCCTAGAATTGCATCCTTAAGATCCGACAGTGTAATTCAATTACACCTGTCGGATCTTAGGTCTAGCTATGCGTAACTGATTCTATGAATCAGTCGCATAGTTAGGACGGCCCTAACACAGAGATACAATGGCGTATCAGGAGATATGCTGTCGTATCTCTTTGGTGAATCTGGCCCTATAACTTTTGCACAAACCAATCACTATACGCTTATTGTGATTTTTTTTTTAACCAAAAATATGTAAAATACGTATCGGCCTAAACTGAGAAAAAAAATTTTTTTTTTTAAAAAAGTAAAAGATATTGTGTTTTTTTTTCATAATTGTCACTCTTTTTTTGTTTATAGCGCAAAAGATAAAACCCGAAGAGCTGATCAAATACCACCAAAAGAAAGCTCTATTTGTGGGAAAAAAAGGACGTCAATTTTGTTTGGGAGGCACGTCGCACGACCGCGCAATTTTAATTTAAATCGTCACAGTGCTGAAAGCTGAGATTTCGCCTGGGCAGGAAGCAGGTATATGTGCTCAGTAAGCAAGTGGTTATATACCTTTATAAATGATATAGGGTCTGGGATTAAAAGTACAATTACAGTCTTTGAAGATGACACTAAACTATGCTGAAAACAGACTGAAGGACCGTTTCATCGGTCCAAACCGATCGTGTGTAGGCCCCATCGGTCACTTATCCTTCGGTCAAAAAAATGAGAACTTGCTTTAAAATTTAACTGATGCACGCCTAACCAATAGGTCAAAACTGATTGTTAGTATGCAAAAGCATCGGTCAAAAAGCCGCACATGCTCAGAATCAAGTCGACGCATGCTTGGAAGCATTGAACTTAGTTTTTTTCAGCACGTTGTGTGTTTTACGTCACCGCTTTCTGACACGATCGTTTTTTTAACCAATGGTGTGTAGGCACATCAGACCATCAGTCAGCTTCATCGGTTAACCAATGAAAACGGTCCTTCAGACCGTTCTCATCGGATGGACTGATCGTGTGTACGCGGCCTTACAGGTTCTGGCCAGCTTAGTAGATTGCTTTGAGAAAGGCCTGGATTCTTTACTGAACGTACACAATATAACCAGGTACTAACATTTTATAGGTAAAGTTGATCCAGGAAAAATCTGATTGCCTTTTGGGGGTCAAAAAGGATTTTTTTCCCCTGCAAATTGGATCATGCTTTCCTGGAGTTTTTTCACCTTCCTCTGGATCAACTGTGGGTATAGGATTGGGTAAATGGGATTGTTTGATTTTTTTTTTTAAATATTTATTTATTTATGGTTGAACTAGATGGACTTATGTATCTTTTCAACCTGACTAACTATGTAACTATGAAAGAAAAAAGAGAACTTGTGACAAAATACAAAAATACAAAGACAATACATACCTATAATAATAGTCAATTAACCAGGGAGGACACAAAAAAAGAACATAAAAGTCATCCACGGGGGGGGGGGGGGCATTATAAAATACAAGGGGTCATAGTAGCCCTGCCAAACTGCAATACTTCAAAAGAAAAGGTGAAATTTTATCTATTATGCACTTACCCAAATAGTGCACGCTGATAGGACACACTATTAAAATGCTCTTAAATGAACCCTCATGTAGCCCTAAAGAGACATTTTATGGCCTGTACTGCTCCTCAAAGGCCCATAAAGGGACTAGCAATAGAACTTGCCAAAAAGCAGTGTGAGAATCCGAAACGTAAATGGGAGGACTAAGCTAAAACTTGATAGACAAATGGCTCCAAGTGAACAGATGTCATCTAACTTGCCATTTACTTTACTTCCCGGAGATCACGGACGGAAGTCGTCACGAGTCCCACATTGGAACACCCGCAATCTGATGGTTATAGACGGCACCTTAGGACACCCAACCATCACCAGGGCGAATCCAACATCAGCACCAAACTTAGAATTATGTATAAAACAGAATACCCTTTACACCACAGCATAAGCCGTAGCAACCATGCAATACCAAAAACACTAGATGTATCCTGCCCACGCCACCA
Source organism: Rana temporaria (assembly GCF_905171775.1). Lineage (NCBI taxonomy): Eukaryota > Metazoa > Chordata > Amphibia > Anura > Ranidae > Rana > Rana temporaria. Next base: position 270,413,811 of record NC_053491.1, on the reverse strand, counting down.
CAAACAGAGTCACATGGCATATTAGGCTCCCATATTCCAGATGCAAAATATCAGTAGGTAAGAAAGAAACATGCCGAAGGAGCAGGCATTTATGACAAAAATTTCAATAAATAAAAAAACATAATTAAAACCCCCCAAACAAAATAGAAAAGTCCACCATCATTTTACAATTTTAACATTTAGTATACAGTAACATGAAAAATAAACTGCAAAATGAAAATCATAAATAAGATATATTGTAAATAAAATGAAAATATATTACAACATTGTAAATCTAAAGCTGTAAGATATTCAGGATCCAACCCGTATGTTTAGAGGAACGGGGCATAGCTTACTTTTTCATTCAAGCCTGTTTTTTTTTTACATGCTTTAAGGGTGTATATCCGCCTACATTCTTTTTGTAAATTTTAATTGTCAAAGTCACCTCCTCGTGTGTGGTGATGAATTCTCTCAAGTGCAACAAAGTACATACCCTTCAAATTGTAGTCATGCTTTATTGCAAAATGTCTTACCACTGGACTTAACCACTTCCATACAGGGCACGTATACACCTTCCCGCCCAAGCCAATTTTCAGCTTTCAGCACTGTCGCACTTTGAATGGCAATTGCGCGGTCATGCTACACTGTACCCAAACAAAACTGGCGTCCTTTTTTCCCCACAAATAGAGCTTTCTTTTGGTGGTATTTGATCACCTCTGCGATTTTTTTTTTTTTGTGCGCAACAACTAAAAAAATATGTTTTTATTTTTTTCTGTTACTTTTTTTGTAAATAAGTACGTTTTCTTTCAATTACGGGCACTGATATGGCGGCACTGATGGGCACCGATGAGATGGCACTGATGGACATCGATGACGTAGTACTGACGGGCACAGATGAGGTGGCAGTGATTGGCGGCACTTGTATGCGGCACTGATGGGCACACATAGGTGGCACTGATGGGCACACATAGGCGGCACTGATGGGCACACATAGGCGGCACTGATGGGCACTCATGGGCGGCACTGATGGGCGGCACTGGGAACTCATAGGCGGCACAGATGGGCACTCATGGGCGGCACTTATGGGTGGCACTGATGGCTACTTATGGGTGGCACAGATGGGCACTGATAGATGGGCACTGGGCATGGATGGGCACTGTGGGGTGGCACTGATGGACACTGTAGGGTGGCACTGATGGACAATGTGGGGTGGCACTGATGGACACTGGGGCGGCACTGATTTAGCTATGTTGCCAGTTAGTGCCCATTTGTGGGCACTGATTGGCATCTTTTTTTTTTTTTATGCTTTTTTTTTTTTTTTTTTTTCAGACTTTTTTTTTTTTTTTTTTTACAGACTTTTTTTTTTTTTTTGCCCACCCTGGTGGTCCAGGGTGGGCTTTCCTGGTGGTCCATGTGGCGATCCGAGGGGGGGGCTGCGCTGATAAACAATCAGCGCGAGCCCCCCCCGTCAGGAGAGCCGCAGATCTGTCAGACGCGAGTGAGGAAGAGCCGACAACGGGTTTTCCTGTTTACATCGTGAACAGCCGTGATTCGACACGGCTGATCACGTGGTAAAGAGTCTCCGTGAGAGACTCTTTACCGAGATCGGTGTTGCGGGGTGTCAGACTGACACCCCGCAACAACGATCGCTGCGATGTGCGCCCCCGGGGGCGCGCAGCGGCACAGAATCCTGAGGACGTCATATGACGTCCGGTCAGGATCAGACAACCACTTTGCCGCCGTCAATATGTCATTGGCGGGCGGCAAGTGGTTAACAAGTCTTCTCCCTTCACATTATTTACATGGTCCTTTTTGTTTTTCCTATGTAAAAAGCATTACAAGGACATCTTAATAGGTAGACAATTGCTACTGTTTGACATAACACAAAATGTCTACTCTTCCATTGTTTTCCATTGGGTTGGGTAGTCTTTAACCTTCTTTGTTCATAGTTTTCACAAAATGTTTCATAAGTATGAGTTTTATGTGAAATGGAGGCACAAAGATCTTTGTCAAGTCAACAAATGGTTCAAGTGCCAAGTTTTTCTCTCCTGGAACCAAATTATTTTGGAATTGCCATGTCTTTCTAACGTAAGTGATGCCATTCTAGTGGGTCATGTTGCAACCCAAAGCTTTGATCGTGAATGAAAACTGACAATGTGCAAATCACCAATGTTAGTACAGAAAGCAAGGTTGTCAAAATGTAAAAGAAAATGTTAAATCATCTTGGCAGCTTCAAAAGAAAATGTGTGTGATACCTGGTGATAGCAAATGCCATTCTTGCAGTCCTGAATTCAGTAATCCTGCTTTTGATTTTGACAAACCTAAGTCCCTGATCGGGTTTTTTAATTCTGACTGTGTTATGAGATGAGGTTTAAAATCTGGATCATCTTCACTGTCCATGCCTGACTATTGCAATGCAGCATGTAAGCCTCATTTCTCTAGTGGTTTGATTACTGGCAGTTTGTTATCATGTAGCACTGGTCTCATGGTTGAAGGCACATTGTGACATATATTTCATTTCTGCTTTTTAGCAGAGAAACCAGTGACATCAGTCAGACAGAAATAACAGTTTGTCATATAATCATCCTGACAAAAAGACCATATTTAGAAAGTAGTTATTAATGAATGGTCTAAGATGATCAGTGGTGAACCCCAAGGTTCAGAATTGGGACCCATACTTTTCAATATACACTATGGGCCAGATTCTCAGTGGAGATACGACGGCGTATCTCCAGATACGCCGTCGTATATATGCGCCTGATTCTTAGAATCAGTTACGCATAGATATCTATTAGATCCGACAGGCTTAAGTCTCTTACGCCGTCGGATCGTAACTGCATATTTACGCTGGCCACTAGGGGCGTGTACACTGATTTACCCATCAAAATATGTAAATCAGCTAGATACGCAAATTCACGAACGTACGCCCGGCCGACGCCGTTTACGTTAGGCTTTTCCCGGCGTATAGTTAACCCTGCTATATGGTGGCGTAAGTGCGGCGTACCAATGTTAAGTATGGCCGTCGTTCCCGCGACAAAATTTGAAAATTTTAAGTCGTTTGCGTAACTCGTCTGTGAATGGGGCTGGACGCAATTTACGTTAACGTCAAAACCAATACGTCCTTGCGGCGTATTAGGAGCAATGCACACTGGGAGATTTCCACGGACGGCGAATGCACCGTTCATGAAAAACGTCAATCACGTCGGGTCACAGAACATTTACATAAAACACGCCCCCTGTTCCAAATTTGAATTGGGCGGGCTTACACCGGCCGATTTACGCTACGCCGCCGCAACTTACGGAGCAAGTGCTTTGAGAATACAGCACTTGCCCGTCTAAGTTGCGGAGGCGTAACATAAATCGGATACGTTACGCCGCCACAAAGATACGCCGAACTACGAGAATCTGGCCCTATATTGTCAAAAGTATTGGGACCTGCCTTTACACACACATGAAATTTAATGGCATCCCAGTCTTAGTCCATAGGGTTCAATATTGAGTTGGCCCACCCTTTTCAGCTATAACAGCTTGAACTCTTCTAGGAAGGCTATCCACAAGGTTTAGGAGTGTGTCCATGGGAATGTTTCCTTTTTCCAGAAGTGCATTTGTTAGGTCAGGCACTGATGTTGGACGAGAAGGCCTGGCTTGCAATCTCCACTCTTATTCCTTCCAAAGGTGTTTTTATTGTGTGGAGTTCACGACTCTGTACAGGCCAGTCAAGTTCCTTCACCCCAAACTCATTCATCCATGTCTTTATGGATCTTGTTTTGTGCACTGGTGCACAGTCAGGATGGAATAAAAAGGGACCATCCAAAAACTGTTCCCACAAAGTTGGGAGCATGCAATTGTCCAAAATGTCTTGGTATGCTGATGCCTTGAGAGTTCCCTTCAATGGAACTAAGGGGCCAAGCCTAACCCATGAAAAACAACTCTGCACAATAATCCCCCCTCCACCATATTATTTGGACCAGTGCACAAAGTAAGGTCCAAATGTGCCTCTGGAAAAAAAGTCAAACATTCCCATAGACACACTCCTAAACCTTGTGGACAGCCTTCCCAGAAGAGTTGAAGCTGTTATAGCTGCAAAGGGTGGGCCAACTCAATATTAAACACTATAGACTAAGACTGGGATGCCATTAAAGTTCATGGAAAGGCAGGCATCCCGATACTTTTGACAATATAGCGTATTTGTAAATTATATAGGGTCTGGGATTAAGTAATATTTCAGTCTTTGCAGATGATGCCAAGCTATGCAGTGGAATAATGTCTTTACAGGATGTTTGCAACTTACAAGTCAACCTCAATGCACTGTTTAACCGATTGCAGTCAAATGACAGCTGGGCAGTGCGGCTCTCATTCTAGGCCAGGCGCCATATGACGTCCTCGGCTTCTCGGCTCTCTAGGGTGCACGTGCGTGTGCCTGCCGCAACACTCGGGTGTTGATACATGTGCCCGGCGGCCGCGATGTCTGCCAGCCACCCACGATTGCCCAGTAACAGAGCAGGACCACAGATCCACGTTCTGTCAGAGGAGAGGAGACCAATGGTGTGTTCCCAGTACAGAGGAACACCGATCGGTCTCCTCCCCTTGTGAGTCCCCTCCCCCTACAGTTAGAATCACTCCCTAGGTAACACACTTAACCCCTTGCTCGCCCCCTAGTGTTAACCCCTTCCCTGCCAGTCACATTTATACAGTAATCAGTGCATTTTTATAACACTGATTGCTGTATAAATGTGAATGGTCCCAAAATAATGTCAAAAGTGTCCGATATGTCCCCCGCAATATCGCAGATCACCGCCATTACTAGTAAAAAATAAATAAATGAATGACATAAATATATCCCCTATTTTGCAGACGCTATAAGTTTTGCCCAAACCAATCAATATATGCTTATTGCAGTTTTTTTTGCCAAAAATATGTACAAGAATACGTATCAGCCTAAATTGAGGAAAACATTTGTTTTTAAAAAAATCTGATATTTATTATAAAAATATTGTGTTTTTTTCAAACATGTCACTGTTCTTATGTTTAGAGCCGGTTCACACACAGGCGGCACGACTTTGGGGGCGACTCGGCAAAGCGATCTCAAGGCGACTTGAGAGGCAACTTGCAAAATGACTTCTGTATTGAAGTCAATGCAAGTCGCCCCCAAAGTCGTACAGGAATCTTTTTCTAAGTCGGGGTGACTTGCGTCGCTCCTATTAGAACGGTTCCATTGACTACTGTGGACCGCGACTTGTCAGGCGATTGAGTCGCCTGACATGTCGCCCCTGTGTGAACCGGCTCTTACAGTGCAAGTATCATGGCACATTGTTTTTTTTTTCCACAAATACAGCTTTCTTTTGGTGGAATTTGATAGGTGATCAAATACCACCAAAAGAAAGCTGTATTTGTGGAAAAAAAAAACAATGTGCCATTCATCCATGACCATCACCTCATGTTGCAGCATAATAATGCATGGCCCAATGTGGGAAGGATCTGTACACAATTCCTGGAAGCTGAAAACATCCTTGCATGGCCAGCATACTCACTGTACATGTCACCCATTGAGCAGGTTTGGGATGCTCTGGATCAGCATATACAACAGAGTGTTCCAGTTCCTGCCAATATGCAGCAACTTTGCACAGCCATTGAAGAGGAATGGACCAAAATTCCACAGGCCACAATCAACAACCTGTTCGACCCCCCAATACAGTAAAACTGCACATTTCAGAGTGGCCTTTTATTGTGGCCAGCCTAAAGCACAAACATGTGCAAAAATCATGATGTCTAATCAGCATCTTGATATGCCCCACCTGTGAGGTGGATGAATTATTTCGGCAAAGGAGAAGTGCTCACTAACACAGATTTAGACAGATTTGTGAACAATATTTGAGAGAAATAGGCCTTTTGTGTACATAGAAAAAGTTGTAGATCTTTCTGTTCAGCTCATGATAAATAGAGGCAAACACAAAAGTGTTGCGTTTATAATTTTGCTCAGTGTATGTGGCAAATGAGGTTTAAATGTTGATAAATGTAAAGTTATGCACTTGCTGGGTAAAAACATGCATGCATCATACATCCTAAGCTTATTAATAGCATGCAATGCCAAGCAGTGGTTTCAAAAGTGAGCACAATCCTTTCTTGTATTAAAAGAGATATTGACTCCAGAGAGAGACATAAGTTTCCCCTGTACAAATCATTAGTAAGACATCATCTGAGATATGCAGTTCAGAACAGCGTAGGGCAACCAAATTTATAAGAGGCATGGAGCAGCTCAGCCATGAGGAAACATTAGCTGAACTAAATTTATTTTCTCTTGGGAAGAGGAGATTAAGTATATGATCAACATGTATAAAAACATAAGTGGTCCATATAGTGAATTTGGTGTTGTTATAAACTTTAGGGTCATCACAGAGGACAATGGGGCACTCTTTACGTCTAGAGGAAAACAGATTTAACATACGAAAAGGCTTCTTCACAGTAATCTGTGAAAATGTGGAATAGACTCCTTCAAGAGCTGGTTCTTGATAGCGCTGCAGATTGTTTTAAAACAGGCTTGAATTCCTTCCTAGATACACATAATATAACTGGATACAAACATTTATAGGTAAAGGTAAATTTGATCCAGGGAGTATCCAATTGTCTCTTGGGGGAGCAGGAAAATATTTTTTCTCTTTAAAAGGGACCAGTGCTCAAGTCCCCAGAAGGAATATCCGGCAAGACCCTAAGAAGTAGGAAGCCATACTACAAGCATACAAAGCAGGGCTCAAGTACTGTGGGAACACGTGCGTCCCTGCACTTTTTTCACAGCAGGAACGCCGTTCCCTTTGCAGGACTCGAACAGAGAATAGGAGGAAATGCAGTGAGTACTAAGTGGGGGGCGGGGGGGTTTCAAGCTGACTGAAGCGGAGACTGCAGGCAGGTTTAGGCAGTAGGCGGTTTAGGCAGCGGAGCAGCAGGCGCCCCCCCCACTGAAGAGACAGTGAGGCTGAGCGGGCGGGTTCAGAGACAGTGGGCGGGATTAGGCAGCGGTGCGTAATTCCAGAAAACACTCGGAGAGAAAACTCTGAGGTAGTGGCTTTGCGGGGGTGTGACCTGCACTGGAGTGACACCCATCAGATCCCGCCCTGCTCTCCGTGCTGTCTCTCTGTGCATGTGAGGATCATCTGAGGTACATTATGGTACTGAATGGGGGGGTCTGTACTTAATGGGGGGGGGATCTGTACTGAAGGGGGTAAATCTGTACTGTGGGGGGAATCTGTACTGAAGGGGGAAATCTGTACTGTGGAGGGGGGGAATCTGTACTGTGGGGGGGATCTGTACTGAAGGGGGAGGAATCTATACTGAATGGGGGGATCTGTACTGAAGGGGGGGATCTGTACTGAAGGGGGAGGAATCTGTACTGAATGGGAGAGGAATCTGTACTGAATGGGGGGGGTCTGTACTGAAGGGGGGATCTGTACTGAAGGGGGATCTGTACTGAAGGGGGAGGAATCTGTACTGAATGGGGGGATCTGTTCTGAAGGGGGGATCTGTACTGAAAGGGGGATCTGTACTGAAGGGGGGATATGTACTGAAGGGAGATCTGTACTGAAGGGGGTAATCTGTACTGAATGGGGGGGATCTGTACTGAATGGGGGGGATCTGTACTGAAGGGGGATCTGTACTGAATGGGGGGGTCTTTACTGAATGGGGGGGTCTGTACTGAAGGGGGGGAGTAAGTAAGTAAGTTTGCAGAGGCTAAAAACCTAACCTACCTAAGGCAGTGTCACGTACCTGATGGGAGACTGAAGTGACAAGGTCGGCCTCTCTTGTATCTCTGGCCCTGGTACTGCTGGAGGTGAAACAGAGGACACCGAAGGACAGGAGGAACACGAGTGCCTGCAGACGTAGACCCAGGCAGCAGTAGCGGAAGATGCGAGCCGGGAATGAGTAGGAGGACCATCAGATCACGGAGAATAGCAGTATACCAAGAATCAGCCGGGGTTAAAGAGGTACTCCGCTGGAGCAGTGACACTGGGACGTCAGATGGTGTAAAGTTCCAGGAAGACTTGCAGCAGGAAGTTGCAGAGAGTCGCAGGACCGAAGTCGCATACACTCGGAGGTTGCCAAGGCGCAACACAGGAAGCATATGCAGGGTCATACAGATAGCCGGGTCAAGTGGTAGACGGGCAACGAGGTACCAGGCAGCAGGCGGAAGCAGCGTCAGATGGATAGCCAGGATCGGGAACAGGTAATCAGAGTATAAGCAGAGTCCAGGAACAGGGTCAAGGCAAGCCAGGTTCAGCAACAGAAGACAAGCAAGATCACAGCAGCGTACAGAGTATCAGGTAATAGCTGAAGATCCGTTGCGCGCATGCGCATTGGCGTACCAAAGTATCTCAGAGCGCCCGAGTGCCCACGCACATGTGCATTGGTGCGCCTAAGCATCTCAGGGCGCCCGTGTGCGCACATGCGCCAGAGAGCGCCTAGGACGGAAGGTAACAGTTCTCCTTCAGGCAGTGTTGTATCACAGTGGCTTAGCTGTGTTAACTGTCTGAAGTTTTTAATGGTATTCAGCAATGAGGGGGTTAATGTACTTCCACTGATGCATTGGTGACCAGTGGCAGTTTATTAACTCCTTTGTGCTGCATTAATGACACCAGTGTCAGTGTTTATTACCCCTATTTGGTGCAGCATGAAAGGGTTCATAAACACTGACACTGGTGTCACTAATGCAGCACAAAGGGCTTAATTACCTGCCACTGGTCACTAATGCATCAGTGGCCAGTGGTGTATTTGATACTACCCACCCCATACACTCCGCACCCCTCTCATCTACATACCAACCACCCCCCATCATTTTTTTTGGGTGGGGAGTGGATCTTGGGTGGGAGTTCCCATACTTTTTTTCCCCAGGACTTGACCCCTGAATACTAAGAATTCTTTCACAGAATATCAGTGGGAGAGAACCAAGTTTGATATGATCATACACACGCTGTATATCATATCACTAAGGTGAGGGCACTGAGAGCATAGTGGTGCATGGAAAGAGATTCTTTAGTAGCACATGAAGATTTTTTAACAAGAGTATCACATCACATATATTTAATAACCTGTCGCTTTTATTATTATATGACCTGGCACAGCTGAATATTTGGTGAACATTAAGGACAATAGTTCATGTTTTTTTTGTTGTATTATTATATTTATTTATGGCACATTGTTATTTGAGTATCACATTTCTGCTATTGATAATATTTGCAGAGATTAGTAGCGCAGCACTAATTTACCTTATAGTAAGTGAGAGAAGATCTCCCCAAAGTGAGGGAAATCCCCAATCAGACATTTTGAAAGAACCCCCTTAATTGTGACACAGGTAGCAACAGAAAGCTCACCGCAATTTTAACCCTTCAAATCTCTTGAGTTTAGATGTACTTACATTTTGGCCTCTCTGTTGATTTCAATGCATTTCACCAAAATTGCGAATTCTTGCCAAAATTAAGACTCAGTTCTGTGCACTTCTACACCTGAAAAGCAACCCGATACACTGTAAATGTGGTCTTATGGAGATTGCTACTCATTCCAAGTTAATAAGTTACTGGTAGTTTTTGTCCAAGAACTGACTTTATCTGTTCCTGCTAGTATTTAGTAGAGCACTTCTGATTTGTTCAGTTTGAAAAAGTTTAAGGTTATTGTTTCTTGAACAGTTATTAAACTACAGAAGAGTACACTTAGAATGAGGCACAGTTGCTAGAATTGATTTGCATTTAAAACAAGTGACATTAATATAGATGTAATGCTTCTGGAAAATATGCCAGATGTTAAATACTAGTACACTACTTGACATTTAAAAAAATAGGCACTGATATTCAAACATAATGTATAATTACATTTTGGGCTATAGCACTGGGATCATGTTGCCAGAATTAAGTGTCAACAGCCTCCTGAAAGAAAATATTCTACATAGAATCACAGTCGACATCAATATTGTAAACTAAATGTACTAAATTCTTTAGTAATCTTAAACGTCTTAGCTATTTGAAACTGTTATAATTTTTATCTTAACCCTTTCCACAAAAAAAAAAAAAAAAAAAACTGGGTGATAATTATTTACTTACCTTCTCCCTTCTACAACCAAAGTGCAACCTACACTTGTAATATTATTGAAAACCAATAATAAAAATTATTAATAAAAATAATAATAATATTTTTGTTGCTGCTCAAACACTGTACAGGTGATTCCACAACACCTCCTACAAATCTAAAATACCACAATAGTGTATCGCAACAATATATAATAGACACACACGTAAATCAGTCCCCAATAGCTGTGACACAACTAAAACACTGCTGTGTAAATAGTGACTCAGAAATCTTCACTCTTCATCACGTATCATATGTGCCTCCACCCCATATGTGAAAAACATGCTCACCTCCTTATTAGATCTATTACATAGGTCAAAACTTGCTTGTTACACTCTCCCAAATAGATGAGTTGACTCCTTCACTCTTCCTCCTCTTGATCCAGATTCACACGAAGTTCCCCCTTCCGCAGTGCTCAGGCATCAATCTGTCCAACAGTGTCAAACTATTCATAAAAATAAAGGGCCAGATTCTCAAAAGAGATACGCCGGCGTATCGCCTGATACGCCGTCGTATCTCTGAGTCCGCCCGTCGTATCTATGCGCCTGATTCATAGAATCAGTTACGCATAGATAACCATTAGATCCGACAGGCATAAGGCTCTTACGCTGTCGGATCTTAAATGCATTTTTTTTTCGCCGCTAGGTGTCGCCGACGTAGTTTTCCCGATCGAGTATGCAAATTAGCAAAATACGCGAATTCCCGAACATAGGCCCGACCGACGCAGTGAAGTTACGACGTTTACGGAAGATTTGCGATGCGTAAAGTTGCCCCTGGGTATATGAGGCGCAGTCAATGTTAAGTATGGCCGTCGTTCCAGCATCGAAATTTGAAAATTTACGTTGTTTGCTAAGTCGTCCGTGAATGGCGCTGGACGCCATTTACGCTAACGTTGAAACCAATGACGTCCTTGCGACGTCATTTAGCGCAATGCACGTCGGGAAATTTTAGGGATGGCGCGTGCGCAGTACGTTCGGCGCGGGAACGCGCCTAATTTAAATGATCTACGCCCCCTAGCCGGATCATTTGAATTAGGCGGGCTTGCGCCGGAGGATTTACGTTACGCCGCCCCAACTTTACAGGCAAGTGCTTTGTGAATCAAGCACTTGCTCGTAAAACTTGCGGCGGCGTAACGTAAATGAGATACGTTAGGCCGCCGCAAAGATGCGGCGATCTACCAGAATATGGGCCAAAATCTGTACAAATCAAATAAATGACAAATTCTCAAAAACTGATCATCATGCTGGAAATTCTTTCTTCAAACACAGTGTGCATATCTTATGTAATCACCAGATATACATGCAGAATTTTTTTTTCTCCCTTCCTTTCCTCCCCCTCCCTACTCCCCCCCCCCCCCCGGTTTCCTTATGATGTATACTTCTTTCTTGCATTTTTCTTTGATACACTACATTATGATTATTGTACTGTATTATTAACATATATATACTGTATATATATATATATATATATATATATATATATATATATATATATATATATATATATATATATATATTGATGCTGTATTCTAGATTTATTGTTTTGTATAAGTGTGTTTTAACTAGTATTGTTTTGGTAAAACTGTATATGAGCATTTTAAATATGGATATAATTCCCTTAAACGGGATTTGTTTATATTTGTTTTTATTTTGAGGACTATCTGTTGCTCTTCCACTTTTTGATGGAACCAGCTTTTGTTTGGTTAGCTGTTTCCTTCTGTGTGATTGATGAAGTACTACCATCAGTTGGCCCTTGAGTTGGGGGTGCCCCATTAGGCGTGTGGGCAGGATCATACTGCTGGGCATTACTTTGCACCTATATGGACGCTCAGGGCACTTTTGGGATGTTTATCCAAATTGTTGCCCACTTCGTGTCTTTGCTCATTCACGATTCCCCGGTCTCTCATTTGGATGACCATCCAGCTCTTGGGGCTCCTCAGCCTCCCTACACTACGTTGGTTATTCCATCGCCGGAGCTGTGGTCTTTCCACACTGCCAAGGAACACCCCAGGCGCTCCCCCTTTTTCCACCGATCAGCGGTGAGCCACACCTCCTGGCCCACGCGGCCTTATAGTCCGGGTGATACTGCGCTGTCCATTTACATTAAATGTGAACAATTAACAAAAATGCTGCTACTTAAAATGTGAGATACACACAAAAAATAGACATATATAAAAAAACAAGCTGCGCAATGAACGTGAAAATATCCAAGAAAACCAATATAACCAAGTAAGTGAATGCATATATTGTCGATATTCCTGGTATCACAACACAAAACAGGTTACCCTATTCGCAATTAATTCTAATGTGTCAAAATATAAAATGAACAAGTGAATGTTCTGTTTTTCAAAAAAAACACATCAGATGATGATCAATAAAGGTGTACAGTCCTCCTATAGGTAAGTTGGTGACTTAAAACCAGAGCAAACCAAGGAAAAGTGATGTAATAGGAAAGAATTATTCCAGAGCAGTTCATCGAATGGGCTTCCTTTGGACCTATTGTCTGTTGGTCTGGATCCTTATACAGCTCTTTCTTTAGGATATCCTGTGGATTTGTATTGACAGGTGCCCCCTTCTTTTCATATGTTGTACATATTTTGATCTTAAAGCGGGGTTCCAACCACTATTAGCATTTTTTTTTAATGTATGTCCTTTTATCATGCGTTTTTATATAAATACGGTCACTTACTATTTTACAATCCGCCGCCGCTCCGCATAGTTATTCATAAAAGATTTCTACACCGCTGTCATTTTGCTTGTGGGCATTGTGAAGCCCACAAGCACTTACTTCCTGGAAGTCTTGGATGGGGAGTGATAATTGGGTAGCGCACTGCATCCTGAGAAATGATGACACACATTTCCCAGGAGCATTAGAGGGAGATGATGTCAGAATCCTAGGTGATTCCAAAGGCAGATTTTGTGGGACCGCATAGCAACAGGCATTTCCAGATAAGTAAAAAAAAATTTTTTTTTTCTTTTTTTAGGTCTAATGAGCACAATAATGAAAAAATTAGTTTGGGATGGAAACTCCACTTTAAGTGAGTATTCTTATGAATTTTTCTTTAAGCCTGCAAAAAGGTTTTTTGATAAAGTATTTTGACAAATTAGATGAGCAGCCCCAGTGGCGGCTGGTGCTCAACATTTTTTTTTTTGGGGGGGGGGGGGGGCAAATGTAAAAAAAAAATGCAGCCTCACTGTGCCCATCAAATGCAGCCACTGTGGCATCAATTGTCACCACTGTGCCATGCCATCAAACGCAGCCACTGTGCCATCAATTGTCACCACTGTGCCATGCCATCAAATGCAGTCACTGTGCCATGCCATCAAACGCAGCCAATGTGCCATCAATTGTCACCACTGTGCCATGCCATCAAATGCAGTCACTATGCCATCAATTCGCACCACTGTGCCATGCCATCAAACGCAGTCACTGTGCCATGCCATCAAACGTAGCCGCTGTGCCATCAAATGCAGCCGCTGTGCCATGCCATCAAATGCAGTCACTGTGCCATGCCATCAAACGCAGTCACTGTGCCATGCCATCAAATGCAGTCACTGTGCCATGCCATCAAACACAGTCGCTGTGCCATGCCAAATGCAGTCACTGTGCCATGCCATCAAACGCAGTCACTGTGCCATGCCATCAAACACAGCCACTGTGCCATAAATTGTCACCACTGTGCCATGCCATCAAACGCAGCCACTGTGCCCCTCAATTGTCGCCACTGTGCCAATTGTCACCACTATGCCCCTCAATTGTCGCCACTGTGCCCATTGTCACTACTGTGCCCATTGATGCCACTGTGCCCATTGATGCCACTGTGCCCATTGTCACTACTGTGCCCATTGTTGCCACTGTGCATGTCACTGTGCCCTTTAATTGTTGCCACTGTGCCCATTGTCACTACTGTGCCCATTGATGCCACTGTGCCCTCTGTCACCTCTGTGCCCATTGTCGCCGCTGTGTCCTATAAAATGCACTTACCTTAATCCTTCGACGTCCCTCAATGTCTTCTTCTCCCGCCTTGGTGATGCTTTAGCCAATCAGGATACCGATAACCAGAATCGGCGAACCTGATTGGCTGAGACGGCCGTCAGTCTTATCCAAGGAATGCACCCCGTACGTTCCCTGGATAAGACATCCGGGAGGACAAGGGCTGTACACGGAAAGCCTATCAGAACCGGTGGCTCTAATAGGCATATCCGCACAGCCAACCAGCTGCCGTTATTCAGGTGGTCGGCGCTTAATGTCCGGCCACCTTGAATAGACCAGCGGCAGCTGGCAATAATAACATACATTCATGCAATGCATGAATGTATGTTATTTTATTTTTTTTGATCCAAAATAAAGGTTTATTGAAGCACCGAAAGAAATTTACATACATCGAGAATACTTCTAATCGTACATCATTAGACAGCAATCCATTACACATTCCAGCTTTGGTAAACCTTAGCCGTACATCATCCACCAACATGACAAAATCCACTCCCATCCAGTCCCTGCCTCCCCCCCCCACTCCCATCCCCAGTCCCGATCACATTGACAGTATAGAAATCAAGTTGGAGTGCTCAAACCGAGTAACCTGCCTGTGACCAGGTCCACCGGTGCCAAGCCCGGTACATCTAGCCACCTGCCCCATAGCTTCTCGAACTTCTGGGAGCAACCTCTATGTTGGTATATCACTTTCTCTTTGCGCAGCATTTCCCCCATTAGGTTGATCCATTCCCTCATGCTGGGGGGCTCCTCCGCTATCCAATGAGTCATTATAAGCTTGCGGGCCAGAAACAGGGACCTAATGACCGCCACTTTGGTGCTCTCCTCCCACTCCAGTTCATCCAGTACAAGTAGCAGGCAGTGTTTTGGGTCAACGGGCAGCGTTATCAGGAACACCCTGTTAATGGTGTCCACTACGCCCACTCAATACGGGTGAAGCTTCGGGCATCTCCACAATAGGTGAATCAAGTCACCATGGTCTCTCTTACACCTGGTGCACAGTGGGGTGGGTCGTAACCCCATAGCAAACAATCTGTGGGGGGTGTAATACACTCTCAATAGTAGGTATAGTTGCGATACCTTATGGGATACATTCAGGGAGCAGATTGGTACAGCCTGTAGAGCCTCATCCCACTGTTCCCCCTCCCACTTGGCTCTCACTCTCAACGGGTGTTTGGTCATGAAACTGTGTAACAGCATGTTATAACATTGCGATATAAACCCCTTGGTAGAGGTCGCCCCTGCAATCAGATTGAACAGAGGGGTAGGGGAGGGGAGCCACTCCGTAGCGTCATCCTGGGCCTGCACTGCGTGTCTAAGTTGCATGTAATAGAACTGCATCGACAGTGGTAATTGAAAAAGCTCCCTCAGAGTCTCAAAGGAGAGTAGGTTCCCGTTCCAAAATATCTGCCCCAGACGGGTTATCCCATATCTTTTCCAAAGTGCCCCATGCTGTATCTTTGCTAACTCAGGGTATGATTCATTCGACCAGATGGGGCTATATTCCGTGAACCCTGTTACTCCCTGCAAGTACCTAGCTTTGTTCCACACTTTTTGCATAAGGTTGTAGGTAGGGTATTGTTTGTTTGGCTTCCCAAAAGCCAGCGCTTCCAGGGCAGGTGCTACCGACTCCCTCCCAACTGTATGGAGCATCACCATCTCAGAGGAGCCTCCTCCCTCCCCCTCCCTCCTCTCCCCAGTGCGAACCTCGCCCACCAGCTGCTGCAGCTGAGCGGCTATATAGTATAACCAGGGATTGGGAAGGGCAAGTCCTCCCTCATCCTTCGGGCACTGGAGATGTTCCAGCTTAATCCTGGGGGTACGGTTTTTCCAGATAAGTGAGCGGAACAGTGCATTAACAATACGGAATACCTTCAAAGTCACTACTGTGGGGGTATTGTGAAGGACATAGAGCAGTTGGGGCATAAGGATCATTTTGATCAAATTTACCCTGCCGGCTACCGACAGGCCTAGAGAATTCCACTTTTTAATGCGGTCACGAAATCTTTGCAGCAGCGGGGACACGTTCAGTCGTCCATACTCACATATCTTGGGCGTCACCTGGATACCCAGATATCTGAATGAGGCAGTCATGGGCACCGTGGATGAGGACGGGGGGGGCCCCCCCTCGTCAATGAGCATCAGCGAGGACTTGGTCCAATTGATCTGCAGCCCTGAGAATCTACCAAATTCCTTTATCACAGTCATAGCCTCCGTCAGTGAGCCCTCTACGTCTCCCAGCAAAATCATGGTATCGTCCGCGTATAGCATTATTTTTTCCTGCCTGTCTCATTATCTGAACCCCACTACCGCCTGACTGGCTCTAATTTTAATAGCAAGTGGTTCTATCGCCAAGGCAAACAACAGAGGTGACAGTGGGCACCCCTGCCGCGTGCCTCTCCCCAAAGAAAAAGTGTGGGACACTGCCCCCGACGACCGAATAGCTGCCCTTGGGTTGTAGTACAATAAGCGGACCCAGGAAATGAAGGTTTCCCCAAACCCAAACCTCCCAAGCACCTCCCATAGATACTCCCACTCAACGCTATCGAAGGCCTTCATAGCGTCCAGTGAGAGCAGGGCCCTCCCTCCCACATTATCAGCTGGGGATTGCATGTTTAAGTATAGCCTGCGCAGGTTGACGGCCGTCTACTTGTTAGGCATGAAGCCAGCCTGGTCCGAATGCACCAGACTAGTAATGACCCCATTCAGCCTGATCGCTAACATTTTGGCCAATAGCTTAATATCGCTCTGGAGTAGCGATATCGGTCTGTAGGAGCCCGGATCCAACGGGTCCTTTCCAGGCTTTAGTATCAAGACAATGTTAGCCGTAGTCATAGAATCAGGTAAGGTCTGTCTTTCCCTGGCTGCATTAAACACCGCTAAAAGTTTCGGTAAGAGAATACCCGTGTATCGCTTGTATATTTCAATGGGCAATCCGTCTGCCCCCGGTGCCTTACAGTTAGGGAACTCAGCCAGGGCTGACTGCAGCTCCTCCAAAGTAAAGGGGGCGTCTAAGGCCCTTCTCTGCTCACTACCCAACCCGGGGAAGTCAATGCCCTCTAAGTAAGTCAAGAGTTCTGCTCTGGTAGATAGTTCCGTCGGAAGGTACAGGTTCTCGTAGAACCCGGCCAGTTCCGCCAATACAAGGTCCGGGGAGTTCACTATTTTGCCCTCTTTGTTTTTAATAGCTCCTATGCTGGGGGACCTCCGTTGAGAGTTGGCTATTCTTGCTAGCATACGTCCTGTACTTTCACCCTCCTCAAAGTACGCCAATCTAGAGAAGAATAGTTTCTTTTCTGCCTTGGAGGCGAGCAGCCGCTCATAAGCTGATTGAGCTGACTGCCATACCTCTCTAGCAGCCTCCGTAGGGGTTTGCACGAAAGCCTCCTCCAGGGCCGTTACCTGTTTTTCAAGGTCCTCTTGGAGCCCTGAAGACGCCTTCTTCACCCTGGTAATTTCCCTTATAAGCAACCCCCTCACATAAGCTTTAAATGCATCCCATTGCTCGGACGGGGATTCAGCAAAACTCTCCCTCTCCAAAAATTCCCGCATGCTCCGCTCCATCTCTTCATGCGACAGGAATAATTCTAGCCAAAAGGCGTTAAATTTCCACGGGGCTCTCGGGAGTGTAGAGGGTGGAGAGATAATCAATTTTGTCACCAAATGTGAGTGATCGGAGACACTACGCGGCTTGTAAGTCACTTCCGAGATGGACGGGAGCATAGCGGGGTTACACACTACCAGGTCTATCCTAGACAGCGTCCCATGTGTCTTGGAAAAGCATGAGAACTGTCTGTCCAATGGGTTCCTTGACCTCCATACATCTATCCACCCTACCTCGGTGAGCAATCTCAGCAATGGGGAATCCCTCGGAGTGGACGAGGCCCCAGAAATAGGGTGTCTGTCCACCGAGGGATTCAGCCAGCAATTAAAGTCCCCCACTATCAGCAGCGGAAGGTCCGGCCTGCCCTCCAAATAGGCCAGCAGTGACCGGAGCACCGCCACTGTGAACGGCGGGGGTATATAAACACATGCCACTATGCAGGTCAGCCTTCCCACCCGACAGTGCAAAAAAATAAACCTTCCCTCTGCATCAATACACACATCTAGTTCCTGGAAATCAATGGCCGCATGAATCATTACACTCACACCTCGGGAATACGAGGTGTGAGTAGAATGGTAGGCCTTACCCACCCAAGCATATTTCAGACAGCATTGCGTTTCAATAGTCAAGTGCGTTTCCTGCATACATAAAATCATTGGATGATATTTTTTCAGACAGGAGGATACCATCATACGTTTCAGTGGGGAGCCTAGGCCCCTCACATTCCACGATACTATTGGTAACTCAGCCATTAGGATAAAACATGTATAAATGAAAGGGCAAAAAAAGTACAAAGAAAACCATCAATCCCAGGCTGGCATCTGGAGGCCTAGGAGTGGCAAGGAAAGGACAGTCACTATGCCACGGTGTAATGGTAAGCAAAGAGAGTTCTCGATGTAGGTGGTAAAGGTGCAAAAACCATAAGGCCTGGGCCGTCAACTGACCGGTCCCGTATCCATGGCCTAGAATCCGAAAACAGAACTGTATTGCAACAAAACGAACAACAAAAAATAAGGAGTTATAGGTCCAGGTCGCCAACAGAGCTGACCCCTCAGCTCCAACAGGGAGCGAACTCTTATAAGGCACTTTTGCTCCACGTGTATTGTGGAGCGATCGCATTTTCCTTGCAGCTTTACAAGGTGGCTCAAAGATCTCTTCCAAATGTAACGTCTCCCAGCAGAACAGAGCACAAACGTAATCACATAGAAACAGGATAAGAGCCTTTTTGTGCAGGCAGCAATGAATGCTAACAGCAGGTCAGCTATTTCCAACAGGGGAAGGGGAAAAGAGGGGAAGGAACTCCATCCCTCAGCTTGTAGAATGTGTAGACAGTACTTCAAAAAGTAACGAGCAAGCATAATGACCTGTTTCAGCTTCTGTAGTGTCAGTCTCCCTCTTCCTCTCTCTCGCGGTGACGTAGGGCCTGTTCATTCCGGTCAAGCCATACTGCAGCATCTTGAGCCGATTCGAAAAATTGGGCTTGGCGGTTGGCAGTGACTCTCAGCTTAGCAGGGTACAGCATAGCATACGGTAGTTGTAGTGCTCGCAGACGCCTCTTCACATCTGAGAATTTGGCCCTGCGGCGCTGCACCTCAGCAGAAAAGTCTGGGTAGAAGGACACTCGGACCCCATTAACCTGCACATTAGCCTTCTCTCTAGCATGTCTCAGCACCACCTCCCTGTCTCTATAATGCAGCAGTTTGGGGGGGCCCCAGGCTGCGGCGGGCGGCCTGGTGTGCGGTGCGCTCGTTCCACCGTAAAAAATGGGGAGAAGGCCTCCTTCCCAAATATCTCTACTAGCCAGCTTTCAATAAAGGTGGTGGTGTCCCGGCCCTCCGTTTTCTCTGGCAACCCCACTATGCGCACGTTATTGCGGCGTAAACGGTTTTCGATGTCATCAGCCCTGTTAGTGTCCCTGGCCATCTGAATGGCTGCATGGGCCTCCCGGGCAACTGGGGGCAGTCTGTCTTCCACCTCACTCACTCTGCTCTCCACAGCCGTCGTGCGCTCCCTTATCTTCTGCATGTCTTGCCGCAGCAGGGATACCTCCTCCCTAAGGCCCCCAAACTGTTCTTTCAATGTGTTCACTGATGCAGTACACACATGGACCGCTCTTAATATTTCAGCCAGTGTCGGTTGTTCTGTTTCCCCAGCCTCAGTGTCTGGGTCTGCTTGTATAGAGGGGGGCTGTTCAGTACCGTCAGCATGCTCCACACATCTCCAGGCCCCACCATCCGTCTGTCCCTGCAAGGCCTGCCCTGAGTCCGGGGACCGCTCAGCTTCCCCCCCTGTACCTTGTTCCTGGGGGCCCCCAAGCTTCTGCGTGAAGAAGGTCATGTCCCTAGGGTACTCCTTACTCTGAGTCTTTGCAGCTTTTTTGCTGGGCTCTCCTCTGGGTTTGTCTGCGCCTCGTGGTGTGCGGAGGGCCCGGGCCGCGGCGGCGCCATCTTGGATCTCGAGTGGCGGCCAATCGTCCTGTTTTTTAGCCATTCCGCGGGTACAGTGGGCCGGCGGATGGACCGGGAGGTTGCCTGGGTGAGTAGCCAGCTGAACAGCCGTTCAGAGCCGTCGGATCGCTGCTGGGAGAGGATCGTTAGCGGATACTGCAGAGGAGCTGTGAGACACACGTCTTCTCACATGCTGGTCTTGGCCACGCCCCCAATGTATGTTATTTTCAGTGGCGGTGTGGAGCCAGAGGGGGCGGCACTCCAGCGCTCTCTATGGACGGACCACCGCTGAGCAGCCCTATTATGGTTGCATATTTATGTTACATATATATATATATAAATAAATATGTCCAGCATTGTATCTATAAAGGTTCTTTCATCAATAAATCAATCATTCTGATTGGAATTTTGGTATATATTTTCTCTTTGGCTAGGTCTTCTGAGTACTCACTGTGGGTGTTTGGCACACCTGCACCGTTATAGTCTTGATTTCTTTCCTTTTGTTTTTTATGCAGAAGTGTCTAATATTTTCAAATATAAAACCAAACTTTCCACCAATGTAAACCATAACTTACAGTTCTCCTCCGTGATCACTGCTTATCACTACTGTGTCCACTAGACATGTGCATTTGTTTTCGTCCGAATGCATTTTCGTCCAAATTTTGGGTATTTTCGTTATCGTTTTTACAAACGAAAATGAACGCTCAGAATGCGAGATCCGAAAGATCTGACATAAAAATAGCTTTATTTTCATTCTCGTTTCTACAACAGTTCAATATAGATAGAACATTTAACATGACTGTGACAATAGTGACCTGTGGTCTATAGAATCTGTGGTCGAATGTGCCTAACCTTAACTCTATAGTAGTCCAAGATTATTCTACATAGAGAGGAAAGATTCGAAACAGAGAGAAAAGATTCAACATTATAGAGACAGTGTTGGGGTAGACCATTTGACATGGAATGACGAAGATTCAACGAAGCAGCAAAAAACATACAAACGTTGAATCTGTCATTGAAGGCTTATGGTGTCTATCGGAAGTTCTAAGAAGATTTGACAAGCAGCTAAACTGTACAATGCTGCAATTGCAATCAAATGCTCCACCCATAGGCTAAAGAAGAATTCAAATGTTGGTTGACTAGTAATAATAATTTATAAATATAATTATTACTAGTGTCATACAACATTAGATTTCTTCTATAGCTTGTAGGCGGAACATTCGATCGGAAATGTACGATTGCAGTGTCGTACAGTTTAGCTGCTCCGTCAAATCTTCTTAGAACATTCGACAGACACCATAAGCCTTTAATGACAGATTTGACCTAAATTCATTCGGATTTTCGGACGTATGCATTTTAAAAAAAAAACAAAATAAATAAAAACAAATTTCGGGAGTAATTAATAAATTGTATTTTTCGGACGAAAACGAAATTCCGAAACAAAATATTTCAGTGTGCACATGTCTAGTGTCCACCACATGACCACTGTAATGAACATAGCATGACAACCTCTATTTTTAAGTCCAGGACGCCATGTCATAGTTTTAAAGAAATTTTTTAAAAACCTACACATAAAGTTTAAATGGTTATCTGTAGACACCTTTCACCTAGTATGGAGTTTTGCCTTGGCTCATGTTTGTTTAAGATAAACTAAGTAATAGTACTTGTGTAAACACAGAAAGCAAGAAAATATATATTTATAAAACATATGTTTTAGTTCACATCCATATATTAACTGAACTTATAAACACGTACTACCTAAATAAGAAATGATTAACCTGAATGTATTCCTGTAACTACACGTATGCCTTTGGAGAACTCCTCCTGTGTCCTTCTAAATTTGTATATATACCAGAGGTGGCGTTGAGTAAAGCAGATATCACATGATCACAAAGCATGCTTGTGTCCTGTGTCATTATTTGATATCTCCAGGCCTGTGGGGCTTATGGAACTCTTTCCTGCATTGAACCTATACCTGCCTGGGTGGTCTTTCATTACAACTACCCGTGTGTGCAATATATGCCCTTACTTCTGGTTATTGACCCATGTATTATACAGGTTAATTAACAGCATGTAGCCTTTAAGGGAAGGAATCCTCCAATATTCCTCCTTCTGCGGGCTGTGCAGCTCAAGATAAAATAGTTATCTTATAGCGTTTTCCATTTATTAAAAGAAGTAAAATTAACTCACATTTATAAGAGCAAAAAATGGAGCACAGCAGAAATTTGCTTATGAATAATATTCCCTTGGTCCTGCCTGTGATCGGCACTTCTCTGACTTGTGTATCGGATTACATGTGAGTTAATGTGATGATGTCATCTGGCTTCCCTGTACATATTACATCACAAATCATATGACTTCCTCAGGAAGAGGTGACCATTAGTTGTTTTATGGATAGTATCAGCATGGCACTTAATTACTATTGCATTGATTTGTATTGTGGGAACACATGATAGAATCAGCTGGCTGCATTTTAATGAGATACAGGTGCATTATAAACTTATATGGAGGTTAAGGAAGTAAGGCACGAGTCACTGCAGAGCGGTGTTTTGAACAGCTGTTTTTTTCTGCCTGTGGGGGAGAAATCCTAGCCAGCAGGATCTCTGGGACCACAGCGATAGAACTGAGGCTTGGATGAGGCCAATGGTGAGGGCTGAAACGTGGGGTCGGGCGTGATGACATCACTGGTGGGTTGCAACAGCGTTTTGGAGCATGCTCACTGGTAGATGAGACTTCAGGGTGCACTCCTTTTGTCAAGCTCAGAGCTCATCAATAGCCAAAGTCCTGAGAAGAAGTCAGGTGCAAGACTTTGGTTAATGATTGTTTTGGCAATGCATTATGGGATGTTTGCAAGAGCAATTCCCACCAAACATCTCAAAAGTTCAAGAATTAGACTGAGGGGCAGCTCATCCCTACATGTCAGCTGTCCTTCTTATTCCATTTTTTCTCTATCTTTCTCCTCCCTTTTACTTCTACCTTATCCTTCTATTTTCTCAGCTATATTTCTCAGCCACCCTTGCTTTCAATAGCAACAACTGTAAGTATAGAAAATACAGTAAACTATATGCGCATAGCAAGGGGCTGAGAGGGAGACAAAAACGGTTTGTCAACTTCTCAGCTCCTTCTGGGCCACAAACGCCATTAACAGGTGAACAAAAAAAAAACGTGGTTTAACAGTTAACATTGATACAGTAATTATCTAAGATACTCCGTTAGGTAGTGGTTTGTAAGAACAGACTGGCTTAAGGTGGCAGCCCCAAACAAGCATCCTCTGACACTAGAAAGGGGAATAGGTGTCTGCATGCAGTGTCTGCACTGTGTTAAGAACGATGTTTAGGTTCTCACTCACTCACCAATCCTCTGTGCAATGACTCAACAAAGATTCCAAATGCTGGCTCAGGCCCCTAGCAATGTTGTAAGGCACTGGATCACCTCCTGTCAGCCGAACAGGATGGCTGGCAGCTAAACTGGCAGTGCGACTGGACAGCGGCCGACTGGACACCTGGATGGGTATTGCAATTCCTGAAGCGGTGTGGGTCGTCTCTGCAGGGCTAGGTGGCGCTGAGTTGCTGCTGAGCAGGGTCTCTGGGTCGAACAGTGGTGTACCATGTGGGTGTCACTGTTCCTGGCTCCTTTCTCCTCAGTCTCTTGGCAGCAGTCTCGGGCAAAATATGTCTCTTTCTCAGGTGGAGTTTCACCACACACTCCCTCGTGTCAGTGTGGTTCTATCTCTCAGGTAAAGTTTAGACTTTAGCACCACCCAGGGGCTTTTGTGGCTTGGTCTCTGTCTCTCCTCAGCCACCTCAGTCTCTCCTCTTCATCTCTGCACTGTCCTGTCAGAACCTTTTATTTTCCTGGGCTCCTATACACCCTCACTCTCTCTCTCTCTCTCTCTCTCTATCTCTCTTCATCTAAAATCACCTCAGCTTCCTCAACTCTTCGTGAAACTCCCCTTCTTCCCAGTGTCTTTTGTGTCTCCAAAATGTCTCGAAGGACAAGTCAGCATCTCCCTATCTCCATCTTTTAGCCAAAAGGAGAGATTGCATGACAAAATGCCTGCTACACTTATATGCCTGTAAGCCTCTGAAAATGCCTAAAGTGTGCATTGATAGGCCAACATGGAGGGGAGTTAACAGGCAGATAAAAAAGTAAAAGCTCAAACCAGCTCAAACGTCTGCAGGAGCAGCTTCTTTGAGCTGCAGTATGCAAGAGGCCTTGCAGTCATTCTTGACACTTTTTTGTTTATAAATTCTGTAGCATTTTTATATGTTTGCATTGCATTTGCAAAGTCCCTTGTTCCTTCCAGGGGTTCCTACTGTGCATTTTCCTATAGCAGTTATCACCCTGTGAATTCACCTTTTAGCTGATGCATAAACTCTTGGAATGTTCCTTTATAGGGGCAATATTAGAGTTCAGTCTTCAGGTTGGATACATTTACAGGTTTATTTTGCTGTAGGTAGACCTAAGACAGAGCATTTACTTTAAAATCTGCAGTACAAACCAAAATTTGCATAGGGGTGTACACTCCTCCTTAAAACCACATCTATTGTAAGAATACATTTAGCTGCCCAGGAAATATATTGCAGGGAGGCAGCAAGAGTATAGATTATCTGGAAGTCCTGGATATTTCTTTATGGATGACAAGAAGAACCTACAAAAGGGAGGTAGAGGGAAAAGGTTTAACAATACCATAGGAGTTATTTTTATCATCTAACATTCCTATGAGAAGTGAATAGTATTTTCTTTACTCTATTTTTTATCTTTTACTGGCCTCTAACAGACTGTAAAATTCCATTCAAATCATTCCCATTTTCCAATCTTATTGATAGAGCCATGCCACAATAAAGGTTAATATTTAGGGCTGCTGATAGTATAGCATAACTATAACTTTCATCTGTCCTTATCAATATATTAATGTCAATTGTGTTTTATAAATATGTTATCAAAATGGTAATTCCATGCTTTCCTCTCCAGAAAGAGTCTAACAAAGGTGCCATTATTACTATATAGGGGTGGGAAAGCTATTTCAATTACTGACAGAATATGTAACTCCAAGCCTATTTATTTCAATTTATTCAACTGTCTCAATGTATTCAGATAGAAAACTTCAGGAAGACTGAATACATTCACCTTGAAATCAGACCAGTTGACTTTGTTGGGACTTGTTTTTAAAACTGGATCAGAATCACTT
Source organism: Rana temporaria (assembly GCF_905171775.1). Classification (NCBI taxonomy): domain Eukaryota; kingdom Metazoa; phylum Chordata; class Amphibia; order Anura; family Ranidae; genus Rana; species Rana temporaria. The sequence continues at coordinate 270,388,490 of NC_053491.1, read as the reverse complement.
TCTGAAATAAGCTTTGACAATGTTGATCAAAACAAAGTGGCTGCTCACTTATTGAACTGACAGTTTTTCCACTTTCTCAGATGCTGCGCCCTGGATATTAGCAACGCAGATTCGGGCCACTCATTGCCATTCAAATGTTCATAAAGTCTTCTCATTACCTGACATGATCAATTGAATATAATCACCTGTGTGCACATCAAGTTAGAAATTGAAGCTGTCACATATCTGATTGGTATTTCTGCAACAGGGTTGGAATTCTACATGAAAGTTAATATAAGTTTAGATTTATAAAATGGAGAGAACGGAAGCTTTCAATGTCCACCCAGCTATTCTTATTGCCATGCAGCTCCCTTCTAATTTTCTCCTCTTTCAAAAATAACTTACAAATACATATTTAAAAGCACATTTATGTACATATTAAAGGAAAAGCTAAATGTAGAAAACAATTTGCATAAATTGTTGGTGTAAAAGTAATTCCATTTTTTTTTGGAAACCAGAAATGACAAAAACATGACGAAAAAAATGCAATTTTTTAAATTGGTCATTAAAAACGATTGTGTGTAGGCTCCAGAGCATTTTTCTCGACATGAAAAATGGCCATTAAAAATTTAGAACATGCTCTCATTTTTCTCGTAGCTTTTCACGTTGTGAAAAACGGTCGTGTGTAGGCTTTAACAACGGGAAAAAACGCATGCTCAGAAGCAAGTTATGAGACGGGAGCACTCGTTCTGGTAAAACTAGAGTTTGTAATGGAGATAGCACATTCGTCACGTTGTAACAGACTGAAAAGCGCGAATCGTCAATCACCAAACTTTTACTAACACAAAATCAGCAAAAGAAAGCCCATCCGAATAGAACTTCCCCTTTATAGTGCCATCATACGTGTTGTACGTCACCACGCTTTTCTCAAGCATTTTTTTTTTCACGATCGTGTGTATGCAAGGCAGGCTTGACAAGAATCACATACATTAAAAACGGTTGTGTCTTCAAGTCACGAAGAAGTCACGAGAAGTGACGAATGCGCGTATGAGTGATACAAAGAGTCCACCTAGAGGTACCGGAGGTGACGTCGGCGAACGCCCTGTTTTTATATGCCTGTTTTTTATCACAACAATGTGAGTACCCAGTGTTTTATTTTGTTTGAATAAACTCCTTTTTTAACCACTTCCCGACGGCCGTACGACTATTGACGGCCGCAGGGTGGTTCTAGTTCTCTGAGGCGCCGTCAATTGACGTCCGCCCCTTTCCGCATTCCCCACGCACCCCCGAGCGTGCAGCGGGGAACTGCTGTGCTGGCGGTGTCCCTTTGACACAGCCAATCACAGATCGGCGTGAGCGGCCAATCAGAGTTGCCGTTTGCTAGGCGATCTGTGCGGCCAATGAGAGATGATCTCATATGTTTACATATGAGATCATTTCTCATTCCCGGCTCTCACAGACAGCGGTGCTGTCAGGGAGAGAGGAGACCGATCTGTGTCTCTTGTACATAGAGACACAGATCGGTCACCCCCCCCAGTCACCCCCCCTCCCCCCACACAGTTAGAACACTATATAGGACACACATGTAACCCCTTCCTCACCCCCTAGTGTTAACCCCTTCCCTGCCAGTCACATTTATACAGTAATTAGTATTTTTTTATAGCACTGATTGCAGTATAAATGTGAATGGTGCCAAAAATGTGTCAAAAGTGTCCGATGTGTCCGCCATAATGTCGCAGTCGCAATAAAAATCGCAGATCGCCGCCATTACTAGTAAAAAAAAATAATAATAATAATAATAATTCTGTCCCTTATTTTGTAGGCGCTATAACTTTTGCGCAAACCAGTCGCTTATTGCGATTTTTTTTTTTTTTTTTACTAAAAATATGTAGAATATGTATCGGTCTAGACTGAGGATAAAAAAAAATGTAGCTATTTATTATAGCAACAAGTAGATTTTTTATTTTTTTTCAAAATTGTCGCTCTATTTTTGTTTATAGTGCAAAAAATAAAAACCGCAGAGGTGATCAAATACCACCAAAAGAAAGCTCTATTTGTGGGGAAAAAAGGACGTCAATTTTGTTTGGGAGCCACGTCGCACGACCGCGTAATTGTCAGTTAAAGCGACGCAGTGCCGAATCGCAAAAAGTCCTCTGGGCAGGTTTAAGTGCCCAGTAAGGAAGTGGTTAAACGATACTACACTATTGGCAATTTTTATCTCCCTGGATGCGAGTCACTGTCCCTGTTTGGATGTGACTATCGAGAGGGATCTACCCTTCCCATTACAGCCCATTTGGATGATAACGTATGTGGACATGACCAGAAAAGTGTACCTGGGTTTTTATGCTGTTACCTTACAGCAGTAAGGTAAGGGGACATCCTCACTTTTTCTGAAGAAAACACCTGAAATCAACCTTTCTTCACGTCACTTTGGCATCTACACCAGCACTTTTACTTTGGACTTTGCCTGTTGTTACGTTTACAGTTATCTGCTGCATGGACATTTAATCTAGTCTATTACAATCACTGTTGTGTGTTGCACTTGGCACGTTGTACACCCTATTGTTATCAGTACATTTTTTACTACTTTATATGACACTTGCACTGTCACTTTTTAATACTTCACATTTTGGAAGCTAGCCTTGGCTGCATTGTAGCACATTTATTTTGATGTTATTTACTTGTTAGAATTTACCACTACCATTCTTTATTATTGTTACTTATGATCACCAGTCAGAGTATATATTTTTTTCCATATATAAGGATTTGCCACACTCCCTTTGCACGTTACCCCATTCCCCATTCATAGCGCAGCACTACCCCTTTATTCTTCATTTGTTTCTGGTTTGATACACCATCCAGTGCAGCAGCTGTACCCCCTTTCTCTCCCCCTTCCCCCACTCTCGTGGTAAGCGCGGTAATACTCACCCCATCATTTGTTCTGAACTGCTATAAGCTTTCCATAAAAGTCTATGGCCCAGATTTACAGACACTTACGACGACGTATCTTCTGATACGCCTCGTAAGTTCACGGATGCACCGTCGTATCTTTGCGCCTAATTCTTTAAATAAGATACGCCTGAATTTTGGCTCCATCCGACTGACGTAAGTCTCCTACGCCGTTGTATCTTGGGCGCATATTTACACTGGCCGCAAGGGGCTCTTCCATTGATTTACACGTAGAATATGTAAATGACCTAGATACGCCGACTCGTGAACCTACTTGCGCCTGTCGCAGTAATATACGCCGTTTACGTAAGGCGTACGTCCGGCGTAAAGTTAAAACACCATATAGGAGGCGCAACCCATGCAAAGGTATGGACGAAGGAACAGCCGTCGTATTTTACGTCATTTACGTAAGTCGTATGTGAATTGGGCTGGGCGTAGGTTACGTTCACGTCGAAGGCATTGAGCCGTTGTATCTTAGGGAGTAAATTCGACGTGATTCTGAGCATGCGCACTTCATTTTAATAGATCAAGCCCACATCCTTCCTACTTTGAATTAGACAGGCTTACGCCGGCCAATTTACGCTACGCCGCCGCAACTTACAGAGCAAGTGCTTTGTGAATACTGGTCTTGCCTCTCAATGCTACGTCAGCGTAGCGCATATCAGATGCTCTACGCCCGCACAAATATACACTGCTCTACCTGAATCCGGGCCTATGTATTTTAACCTTATCATTTCTGTCTTTTTGTTGAATTGAATTTGAATCTATCTATATAAGTGTTTAATACTGTATAATTATGATCTTCTTCAATAATGTAATATAGTTATGTACGATACATTATATGAAAGTATTAAATGATCATAATCTACTTCAATCATCCTTTACCATTCCAAGCTTTTCCCGCACACACGTCATTTAAAGTCCCCCTCTCCTTCGCTCTTCCTTTATATCTATAGTTGTTTTATAAGGTGAATGCACCCTCAACAAATTAAGAAATAAACTCTCTATCAATAAACATCATAATGAACATGTGCATAGAGCCGCCAAGGCTCTGTACTATTAGGAGATTGATTTGGGACTGTGAAAGAAGGGGAGGATCAGAGAAGAGAGGATCGAGTACCCTATTTACACAATGCAGAACATTAACCCTTAGGTTTCACAGTGAGTATAACAAGCATGCTTTGCTGCATATACAGACTGATTTTACTTTTGTGGGTTTAGTAACACTTTAAATGAATACTCAGTATCAGTTTTTGACTGTAGTTCTACTTCAAGGTTCACTGCAGCAGGACTACAGAGATATTGTTTAGCCAAAAAAAGTTATTTTTCTGCTCTTTTTACATATGGCATTGAGCATATACATAAAAACGTAGGGCCAGATTCATGTACATCCGCGGCGGCGTAACGTATCATCTTTACGTTACACCGCCGCAAGTTTTCCTCGTAAGTGCTTGATTCACAAAGCACTTGAGTGTAAACTTGCGGCGGAGTAACGTAAAGACGTCCGGCGCAAGCCCGCCTAATTCAAATGGGGCGGGGACCATTTAAATTAGGCGCGTTCCCACGCCGAACGTACTGCGCATGCTCCGTTTTGAAATTTCCCGCCGTGCTTTGCGCGAAATGACGTAATGTTTTGAATGGCGACGTGCGTAACGTACTTTCGTATTCCTGGACGACTTACGCAAAAAAAAAAATTTGAAATTCGACGCGGGAACGACGGCCATACTTTAACATGGCTCGTCTAAAGTTAAGCCATGAAAAAGCAGGCCTAACTTTGCGACGGGAAAAACCGACTAGCGATGACTTAAAGAACGTGCGTACCTTCGTGGATCGCCGTAAAAGCTAATTTGCATACCCGACGCTGGAAAACTACGCAAACTCCACCCAGCGGCGGCCAAAGTATTGCATCCTAAGATTCGACGGTGTAAGTCAATTACACCTGTCGGATCTTAGGGCTATCTATGCGTAACTGATTCTATGAATCAGCCGCATAGATACTCTCAGAGGTACAACGGTGTATCAGGAGATACGCCGTCGTATCTCTTTTGTGAATCTGGCCCGTAATGCCTTGTTATAATTGATTGCAAAGCTTTTCAAGGACGTGTAATTTACAAGCAACAGAGTTACAAGCAACTAGTGTTAAAATCAAATGCGAGGTAATGGAGTTTCTAATAATAACATGCTTTGAATTTATATATTGCTTGTTTATGAACACAAAATACTTTCCAGTGTTACATACAGTATATCACCACAACCGCTTCACAAATCAATTTTTTTTAACTGTTTAACCCAATAAACGAATCATCATATATTTATAGAAACCTCTTCCTATTAAAAAAAAAAAAATGTACAATAAATAAATCAGTATTGAAATATGTTCTAGTTCCTAGTCTTTCAGTGTCATTTGTCTCTGTTAAATCATACACCTTGGCATTCAAAATTATCCCATAAAGTATTTTGGATCTGGGGAATTTTCTGTATTGAAAAATACCCAAGAGGAAACCCTTCTATTAAAGTCATAGTCAAAATCAACTTTTCAGCGGAAGGGCAATATATCTTTTCCAAAGCTATTATATATGCTGGCTGACCTAAATGGAAGAAAAAAAAAACATAAATGCATTCTTTGTAAAGTGTGGCTACCAGCGCTAACTAGGAAATCATAACAAAAGTAAATTAGTGAGTTTGTAAATATTTTACATAAATGCACATAAGTCTAAGGACTTACGCTACGGCCCCTGTCACACTGGGGCAGGAGGTGCGGTGGCGATAACGCGCCGATATTTTTAGCAGAGCTTTACCGATAATTTTGCGGCACTATTCGGCAGCTAGCGGGGGCAGAGGCCTCATTGCTGGCGGTATAGCCTCTGTGTCCCATTGATTTCAATGGGTAGGAGCGGTGAAGGAGCGCTCCATCACCGCTCCAAAGAGTCGGCTAGCAGGACTTTTTTTTACCGTCCTGCTAGCGCACCGCTCCAGTATGAAAGCCCTCGAGCTTTCACACTGGAGAGACAGCAGTGGCTGTTTAGGGTCAGTTTGCAGAAGCTATTTTTAGCGCAATAGCGCCCGCAAACCGCTGCAGTGTGAAAGGGGTCTAAGGATTTACATGTTGTTTATATGTTTAAAGCATCATAAAAATGTGTAGCGCACCCCATAAGGAGCTGCAAGATGAAAGGGATCCCCCACCCTGCACAGCCAGGCACACCACATTTTCACAGGCAGGGAACCATCCAGTGTTTTGTTTTGTATTTGTATTAGGGGGTTGCCTCTTGTATGTGGAGAAAATTTCTAGTGGCCAGCTGTCCTTCTGTGGCTACTAATCCAAGCACCATCTCTTAAGGCACTGCCAACTCACCTGGCTGCAGCTGCCCCTTTCTGTAGCCCTCTTGGCTAAACTTCCAAAGTCCTCCCAGACTGACTCTGCATCCATCTCAGACTGCTCTCATCCAGTCCTCTCAGGCTGTCTCTCAGTCCTCCTCGACTGTAACACTCACCAGCCCACCTGGCTGTCTTCCTCTTTGGAGATTTGCTCGGCAGTGGTCTCCTCCTGCTGTCCTTCTCCTGCTACCCTGCCTTTTGGTCAGGGCACCCCTGTGTGGCATAAAGAGGGTCCCTTCTGCACCCAAGCTCCCTGACCTGGGTCACCCCCCAGACTAGGGGGTGACCTTCATGGGTCTCCAAAAGCTTCCTAACACTCCATGTCCAGCTTCCACCTGAACCCCACTGCCCCAGCTGACGCTGAGTATTTGAGGGAGTCTGCCCCCTGCCAACCCATCTGTTGGGGATTGGTCAGGGCCCTCAGAATACTCCAGACAGCTCCTCCTCACCTCCCCTCCCATTCTTCTGGAAGTTTCCAGCAAGTTCCAGAAGTAGGGGGAGGTCTCAGAAGTGCTGCCTGATGAGTCATTCCAGCCCTCCCTGAGTCTCTGCCATGACCCAGATAAAAAAACAAAAAAAACAAAAAAAACACAGGCTTATGTAATCAATATCAGTATATAATCAAATAAAACTTAAACATGTCCAAAACCTCTAATAACTAAGGGCCAGATCCTCAAAAGAGATACGCAGGCGGATCTGCTGTTCCGCCTGCGTATCCCTGTTTCTATCTTTGGAACTGATCCACAGAATCAGTTTCCAAGAGATAGACAGAAGATCCAACATGTGTAAGGGACTTATACTGCCGGATCTTAGGATGCAGTACCGCATCCGCCGCTGGGGGCATTTCGCGATGAAATGCCGCTTCGGGTATGCAAATTAGCACTTACGGAGATCCACAAAGCTTTTCAGCTTTGTTTTTCTCCGCAAGTTTTAGTTTGCAATCGTAACATTAGGGCTGCTTTTACAAAGTGTAAAGTTAGTACACCATGTAAAAGCAGACCCTTCTTTCCAGCGACGCTGTCTTTTTTTTATTTTTTATTTTTTTTTCCCGCCGCAACTTGTTTGACCCGGCGCGATTCACGAAGCTCGGCGTAACGTAATTTCACGCTATGCACGTCGGGAAAATGACGTCACGAGCATGTGCAGTACGTCCGGCGCGGGAGAGCCCCTAATTTAAATGGGACTCACCCCCATTTGAATAGGAACGCCTTGAGCCGGCGGAATTTAAGTTACACACCCGAAAATTTCTAGGTAAGTGCTTTGTGGATCGGGCACTTAGGTAGAAATTTTCCGGCAGTGTAACTTAAATGGGAAAAGATAAGTTACGGCGGCTGGCTGTGGATCTGGCCCTAAGTAACTAATAGTTGTCTTATCAACTATTTCTTGATGTAGTTTGCAAGTGAAAACAGGGCAAGATTAACATCACTCATTCCAGGAAAATGCCATATGTTGTCAACCACAAGTAGGATGTAGGAGCTGAATGCATTTCTGTCCGATAAATAGATATTTTTGTCTCATTGCAGGGTCTTTAAACACCATCTGCCCAACCACTACATAGATATAAACAGCTGAGCAGTTGCTTCAGACAGAGTGGATCACAGATTGGGGTACAGGGTCAATGAAATTACAACCAACCACAGCAATATCACTTGTAAATAAAGGCTGTATGTTGCAGCCTCTACTCTGTGAAATGACTGATTGCCACTGTAGTAAACACTTGGGGCTGGATTCAGAAAGGACTTACGACGACGTATCTCCAGATACGCCATCGTAAGTCCAAATGTGTGCCGTTGTATCTATACGCGTATTCTGGAAATCAGATACGCCTGAATTTTGCCAAGATACGACCGACGTAAGTCTCCTACGCCGTCGTATTTTGGGTGCATATTTAAGCTGGCCGCAAGGGGTGCTTCCATAGATTTACATGTTAAATATACAAATGACCTAGATACGCTGATTCACGAACCTACTTGCGCCCGTTGCATTAAGCTATGCCGTTTACGTAAGGCGTACGCCCGGCGTAAAGTTACCCCTGCTATATGAGGCGCAGGTAATGCAAAGGTATGGACGTCGGAAAACGTCGAAACAGCCGTCGTATTTTACGTAGTTTGCGTAAGTTGTACGTGAATGGGTCTGGGCGTAGGTTACGTTTATGTCATATGAATGGAGCCGGCGTATCTTAGGGAGTAAATTTGATGTGATCCTGAGCATGCGTGCGCATGCGCCGTTCGTTCGGCCATGCATTTACATGGGGTCACGCTTCATTATAATACAACACACCCACTGCCTTGCTACTTTGAATTACGCGGGCTTACGCTGGCCCATTTAAGCTACACCGGCGTACATATGGGAGCAAGTGCTTTGTGAATACGGTACTTGCCTCTTAATGTTACGACGGCGTAGCGCATATGAGATGCGCTACGCCTAACTAAAGATGCGCCAATCTCTCTGAATCTGGCCCTTGGTGTGTAAAAAGAAATTATCACAGTATGCCTGCAACTAGTCAGTGTCTCTGATCATTAGCCACAACAGTACAGTGTCATCACACCAGTTCAGCTAGTCAAAGTACCCTCGAACACCACCACACCAGTCATAGTGCTGACTAGCGATGAGCCGAACACCCCCCGTTCGGTTCGCACCAAAACCTGCGAACAGATCAAAAGTTTGTGTGAACTTTAGAACCCCGTTAACCCCCTTAGCGGTATCCCCGAGCGTGGGGTGTTTTTTTTTATGCTAGGATCGGTATCCCCGAGTCACGCTCGGGGTGGATGTGCAGAGCCTGCAGCGGCGTTCCCTTACCTTCTCCAGACGATCCAGCGATGATCTCCCATTGCTGTGATCGCCACCGAGATCCCCGCCGCGCCGTCCATCGGTCATGTGACTTCCTGGTTCCGTTCCCTGCAGCAGCAATGTTGCATGGGAGCGGAACTGGGAGGGAAATTCAAATGTTGCACAAACACAAACATATAAAAAAGGAGGTGATACAATGTAATCTGAGAGGATTACACTGTATCACCTTAGTATCAGACACAGTGCCCTTTCAGTGCCCCTTGCCATTGTCATTTGTGACAAATAAAACCCTTTGAAAACCCTTTGAAAATGGCATCAAAAAAGCGCTGTCCTACAAATGCGCTTTTGGATCAGCTGAGCGACACGGAGGTGCTCGCAGAACAGAGCGACAGTGAGTCGTGGGGAGATTTGTTATCTGACTCTGACACCGACACTGATCCAGAAAGTGACAACACCGATGATCCCGCACCTGACCTAAGTGATGTGCACACTGGGTGCCCTATAGACAGCGATGCGGACCAGGCAGCGCCCCCGAGGTTCCGATAACCTGGATCTCCTGGGATGAAGGTTGATGTGGAGAGTGACAACCCTCTGGCGTACCTGAAATTATTTCTTTCTGAGGAGGTAATTTTAAAAATCGTCACAGAAACCAACCGATACCATGATCAGCAATCCGCTACGCTGCGTGCCAGATTTTCCAGATCCAGAAAATGAGAACCGGTCACTAAAGAGGACATCTGGCAGTTTCTGGGACTCATCATCCTTCAGGGGGTGGTGGGCAAACCGCTCCAGAAATGGTATTGGACCACCAATAAGATACTGGCCATGAAAAATTTACACTTCGCCAACAATGAAGAGTTTGATGAGGCCACGCATCCTGCGCCCAAACTAAAAAAAATCTGGGAGGTATGCCAAATGATTATCGCCAACTTCCAGCGCACCTACGTGCCAGAAACAAATGTCAGTGTGGTCGAAAGTCTGATGGCCTACAAGGGACGCCTGAGCTGGATCCAGTTTATTGCTTCCAAAAGAGGGCGGTTTGGCATAACATTTTATATGCTCTGTGAATCATCCACCGGATATATCTGGAATGCGGCCATTTACACCGGTAAAGGTACCAAGTTCAATCCCATGTACAGCCTCTATGGGATGACCACATCGTCTGTCCTTTCACTGCTGGACCCATTACTGAACCAGGGATATTGCGTGACAACGGACAATTTGTATACATCTCTGGAACTTTATGAGGTTTTGCTCCTAAACAAAACGGATGGGTATGGTCCCGTTAGGCCAAACCGGCATGACATGCCATCAATGTTTGGCAATAAAAAATAAAAAAAGGAAAGATGGTTGCCCTTCAAAAGGGTAAAATGATGGCAATGCGATGGCGAGACAAAAAGGATGTGTGTCTCATGAGCACCGTGCACAGCACCTCCACTACCATGGTCCGCACAAAACACGGAAAAGATGTGCTGAAGCCACAAGTCGTGATCGACTATAATCACACGATGGGAGGTGTCGACCATGTCGATCAGGCAATGACATTTTACCCGGCGATGCGGAAACAACAGAAGAAATACTACAAAAAGATTTTCAGGCATCTCCTTTGGAACGCCTATGTCCTTTATAAAGCAAACACAAACATACCTCTTGTTCATTCGGACTTTATCTGGAAGGTGGCTGAGCAGATTTTTGTCAACCACCCAACGCCATCAGTATCTGCTAACAGACCCGGACGACGCACTGTTGACGTTGGCAATCCAGAACGCCTGACAGGTCGTCATTTTGTAGACTTCATACCGCCAACCGCACAAAAGTTAGCGCCTACCAGGATGTGCGTTGTTTGCTGTGAGATGGCAATGGAAAAAAAGTCCGAAAAGAAACAAGTACTATTGTCCAGATTGCAACATCGGACTTTGTCTAGTTCCATGCTTCAAACTGTTTCACACTCAGGATGTGTATTGAATTTCTTTGTTTAACAAATTTCATTATTTTTCATTGCATTATTGAATAAAATTATATTATTGATTAGATTATAATTCATGTGTTTGTGTTTCAAATTTATCACATCTGGAATGTCTACTAGAGTCTTGTTTTGGTCAGGTTTAAGTAACTAATTACTAAGAATTGCAGGCCCATAATACATATAACCAAATTTCCATGCAAAAAATTGTACCGCTTTTGGTACGTAATTCCAGACAGAATCATACCGCCAGGGAGGTTAAAGTCTATGGGACTCGAACGTTTGAAATCTAAAGTGTTAATTTTAAAGGCTAATATGCAAGTTATTGTCCTAAAACGTTTGGGGACCTGGGTCCTGCCCCCAGGGAAATGTATCAATGCAAAAACAAGTTTTAAAAAAAGTCAGTTTTTTTGGGAGCAGTGATTTTAATAATGCTTAAAGTGAAACAATAAAAGTGAAATATTCCTTTACATTTTGTACCTGGGGGGGGGGGTATAGTATGCCTGTGAAGTAGCACTTGTTTACCCGTACTTAGAACTGTCCCTGCACAAAGTGTAATTTCTGAAGGAAAAAAAGTAATTTAAAATCAATCGCGACTATAATGAATTGTCGGCTCCTGGCAATACAGAGTAAAGTCATTTATAAAAAAAAGACGTGGGGTTCCACCCAAATATCTATTCTAGACCCTTCAGGTCTGGTATGGATTTTAAGGGGAACTCCACCCCAAATGTAAAAAAAAAATGGCGTGTAGTTCCCCCTAAAAATCCACACCAGACCCTTTATCCAAGCACGCAACCTGGCAGGCTGCACCATACCAGGCCACATGCCCTCAACATTGGGAGGATGCTTTGGGGGTCTGTGACCCCTCAAAGCCCCATGCCCCCATGTTGATGGGGACAAGGGCCTCCTCCCCACAACCCTTGTCCGGTGGTTGTGAGGGTCTGCGGGCGGAGGGCTTATCGGAATCTGGAAGACCCCTCTACGATTTCACATAGAAAGTGTAAATAATTGTAGAAAAAAACAAAACACAGACACTGGCCCAGATTCAGGTAGAATTGCGCGATATTTGCGGGGGAGCAGGGCAACGATTTTGCCCTGCGCCCCCGCAAATATTTTGCGCTGCCCTCGATTCACGGAGCAGTAGCTGGGGGCGGGAATCATTTAAATTAGGCGCGCTCCCGCGCCGAGTGTACAGCGCATGCTCCGTCGGGAAACTTTCCCGATGTGCATTGCGGCAAATGACGTCGCAAGGACGTCATTTTCTTCTGAGTGAACTTGAATGGCGTCCAGCGCCATTCACGTTTCACTTACGCAAACGCCGTGAAATTCGAATTTCACGGCGTGGGAAGGCCAGCTATACTTTAGCATTGGCTGCCCCTACTATTAGAAGGGGCAGCCTTGCGCTAAAAGTAGCCGTACGGAGACTCCGTACCTGGCTTGCGCGGGGCCCGCGCAAGCTTGTGAATCAGTGGTAGTATGCAATTTGCATACTACACGCTGATACACAATGGGAGCGCCCCCTAGCGGCCCCCGCAAGAATGCAGCCTAAAATCTGCGAGGCATAAGAGCCTTATGCCGCGCAGATTTTAGCCTGCAGTCGGTGTAACGAGGTTCCTGAATCAGGAGCACTCGTTACACCGGAGCAAGTAAGCACTTGCGCTGCGTAACCTATGGTTGCACGGGCGCAAGTGCTTCTTGAATCTGGGCCACTGTTGGGAAAGTTCTTTATTGAAAAAAAAAATTCCAGCCGTGGTAATCCACTCTCGGTCTCCGCTCAAACGCTGTCTGTATTCTGCGATGGGTGATCTCCTCTCCGGGGTCCAGCGATGAGAAGATCTCCTCTTTATCCAGGTCCAGGATCCAGCGATGAGATGTCCATCCAGCGCACGCATCCAATGACATGGCTTCAGCAGTGACAGCTCTTATGTAGGTGAGGGCGGGGCCACCCGTCACGTGACCCAGTCCCCCTCTGACGTAAGGGAAAGCCCAGGCTTCCCCAGTGACGTGCGGGTGACCCCCGCCCCCCTCTGATGTAACGGCAAACCTGCATTCTTTTTTTCTTTTTCTTTTTTTAATAAAGGACTTTCCCAACGGTATCTGTGTTTTTTTTTTTTTTTTAATTATTTACACTTTCTTTGTGAAATGGTAGAGGTAAAATGTACCCCATTACCAATTCACATAGGGGGGGCCGGGATCTGGGGGTCCCCTTTGTTAACAGGGTCCTCCAGATTCCAATAAGCCCCCCACCTGCAGACCCCCACAACCACCGGGCAAGGGTTGTGTAGATGAGGCTCTTGTCCCCATCAACATGGGGACATGGTGCTTTGAGGGGGTCACAGACCCCCAAAGCATCCTCTCAATGTTGAGGGCATGTGGCCTGGTATGGTTCAGGAGGGGGCGCTCTCTCATCCCCCCCGCTTTTCCTGCGGCCTGCCAGGTTGCGTGCTCGGATAAAGGGTCTGGTGTGGATTTTTGGGGGGAACTCCACGCCATTTTTTTAAATTTGTGGTGGACTTAAAATCCATACCAGAGCTGGAGGGTCTGGAATTGATATTCGGGGGGAACCATAAGTCATTTTTTTTTTTATTTAACGTGGGGTTCCCATTAATATCCATACCAGACCTGAAGGGCCTGGTAATTGAATTTGGGGGGACCCCAAGCTTTTTTATTTTTTTATGAATGACTTTTCTCTGTATTGCTGAGGAGCCGACAATTCATTCTAGCCGCGTTTGATTTTAAATTACTTTTTTTCCTTCAGAAATTACACTTTGTGCAGGGACAGTTCTAAGCATGGGAAACAAGTGATACTTCACAGGCATACTTTACACACCCCTAGGTACGAAATTTAAAGGAATATTTCACGGCAGTTTTAAAAAAAAAAATTGCATTGATACATGTCTCCTGAGGCAGGACCAAGGTCCCCAAACACTTTTTATGACAATAACTTGCATATTAGCCTTCAAAATTTGCACTTTAGATTTCTCCCATAGACTTTTCGAATTTCCCACGAACACCCCAAATTGTTCGCTGTTCGCCGAATAGGCGAACACACAATGTTCGAGTCGAACATAAGTTTGACTCAAATTCAAAGCTCATCCCTAGTGCTGCCAGATCAGTGCAGCCAGAAACAATGTTTCTGATCATTGCCCCACCAGTCCCAGTGAACCGAGACCAATGCAAGCCAATAAAAATGCTCTGATCACAGCCACCCCAGTCCCAGCATTACTAGACCAGTGTAAGCCAGCAACACTGTTCCGGTCACAGCAACAGTGTTCCTAAACTCTGCCACACCAGTGCTAGGGTCAGCAGACAAGTGAAAGGCAGCAACAGTGTTGCTGATCACCTCCACATCCGTACAGTGTGACAAGACCAACATAAGCCAGTAACAATGTCCCTGATTATTGCCACACCAGTCTCAGTATCACTAGATCAATATAAGCCATAAACAGTGTTCCTGATTGCTCCCATACTAGTGACTAGTGTTGGGTGAACGGTTCGACCCGTGCATAAGTTCAGGCCAAACAGCCATTTGCCCCATTTGGGAACACCCATATTTTTAGGGTGCTCAGCGGTTGTTCACCCCACCTAATGCTGTGCAATGCACTGCGCGCTGCATTCTGCGCCTTGATTGAGCAAAGCTTTGGGGTAACAGCTGGTTTTTAAGCAGTTGGGCCAGAAAGCCGGGAAGCCTGAGTCCCCAGCTGCCAATGAGCTTCCCCTCTGACAGCTGAATAATAAAAAAAAACTTTGCCGGTAAAAAAAATGTAAACAATAAATAAAAATTGCCCAAGGTCTGGTATGGATTTTAAGGGGAACCACGCCAAAATAAAAAAACAGCGGTGATCCATACCAGACTCTTTTTCGAGCATGCAGCCTGGCAGGTCAGGAAAAGGGGAGGACAAGCGTGCACCCCCCCTTCCTGAACCATACCAGGCCACATGCCCTCAAAATAAGGGGGTGCTTTGGGGCAGGAGGGCTCAATCACAGCCGGAACACGAAAAAAACCTCTGCACTCATTGACTGCTGACCGCCAAATGCCTCCTCTGCCATTTGACAGTTCTAGGTAAGCAATGTCACCTAGTGGCACCTCCCCCTTGTGCCGTCACGGACCAGTGCATGCAGGGTCAGTGACGTAACAAGGGGCGGTGTCACCAGGTGATGTGGCCAGGTGGCCCCGCCCTTGGGAGAAAGAAGGTTTGCTTTTCAGGGTCCTAGACTATGGAACGCTTTACCAACCAGCATTCGGTTGGAGGAAAACCACCTGACTTTCAGAAGACTCATCAAAACTCTGCTCTTTTGATGTCATGAGACACGAACAACTAGCGCCCAGAAGCGATTCAATTTCCAATGCGCCGCGCTTTATAAGTTTTTCATTCATTCATTCATTCATTCATTCATTCATTACCCACAGTGCCTTTAAAAAGTATTCATACCCCTTTAAAAAAAATACATTTTGTTATGTTACAGCCAAAAGCGTAAATGTATTTTATTGGGATTTTATGTGATAGACCAACACAAAGTAGCACATAATTGTAAAGTGGAAGGAAAATCATAAATGGTTTTCTATTTTTTTTTTTAAATACATATGTGAAAAGTGTGGCATGCATTTGTATTCAGCCCCCTTTCCTCTGATACCCCTAACTAAAATATAGTGGAACCAATTGCCTTCAAAAGTCACCTAATTAGTAAATAGGGTCCACCTGTGTGTAATTTAATCTCGGTATAAATACAGCTGTTCTGTGAAGCCATCTGAGGTTTGTTAGAAAACCTTAGTGAACAAACAGCATCATGAAGGCCAAGGAACAAACCAGACAGGTCAGGGATAAAGTTGTGGAGACGTTTAAAGCCGGGTCAGGTTATAAAAAAATATCCCAAGTTTTGAACATCTTATGGAGCACTGTTCAATCCATCATCCGAAAATGGAAAGAGTATGGCACATCTGCAAACCTACCAAGACATGGCCGTCCACCTAAACTGACAGGCCGGGCAAGGAGAGCATTAATCAGAGAAGCAGCCATGGTAACTCTGGAGGAGCTGCAGAGATCCACAGCTCAGTTGGGAGAATCTGTCCACAGGACAACTATTAGTTTTGAACTCCACAAATCTGGTCTTTATGGAAGAGTGGCAAGAAAAAAGCCATTGTTAAAAGAAAGCCATAAGAAGTCCCATTTGCAGTTTGCGAGTAGCCATGTTGGGGACACTTTTTGGCCTAAAAGCAAAACGCTATGTGTGGCAGAAAACTTATGCCACGTACACATGATCGGTTAAACCGATGAGAACGGTCTGATGGACTGTTTTCATCGGTCAAAACCGATCGTGTGTGGGCCCCATCGGTTATTTATCCATAGGTTAAAAAAAGCAATCTTGTTTTAAATTTAACTGATGGATTCCTAACCAATGGGAAAAAAATGATCGTTAGTAGGCACAACCATCGGTTAAAAATCCATGCATGCTCAGAATCAAGTCGATGCATGCTTGGAAGCATTGAACTTCATTTTTTTCAGCACGTCGTTGTGTTTTACGTCACTGCGTTCTGACACGACCGTTTTTTTAACCGATGGTGTGTAGGCGCGACAGACCATCAGTCAGCTTCATTGGTTAACCGATGAAAACGGTCCATCGGTCTGTTTTCATCGGATGGACCGATCGTGTGTACGCGGCATAACACTGCACATCACCCTGAACACATTTTTATTGTTGCACTTTAACTACCAGGCTTTTTTTGCTAGAAAATTACTTAGAACCCACAAACATTATATATATATTTTTTCTAACACCCTAGCGAATAAATTGGCGGTCGTTGCAATACTTTCTGTCACACAGTATTTGCACAGTGGTCTTACAAGCGCACTTTTTTTGGAAAAAATACATTTTTTTGAATAAAAAAAATAAGACAACAGTAAAATTAGCCCATTTTTTTTATGTCGTAAAAGATGATGTTACCCAACATGTCTCGCTTAAAAATTGCACTCGCTCGTGGAATGGCGGCAGACTTTTACCCTTAAAAGGCGACGTTTCAAAAATCCTACAGTTCCATGTTTTGAGTTAAAGAGGAGGTCTAGGATTATTATTATAGAATTATTGCTCTCACTCTAATGATACGTGAAGATACCCCACATATGTAGTTTTCATATGCAGGCGCTACTCATATATGCGTTCGCTTCTGCACGCAAGATCAGCTTTTTTTTTTTTTTTTTACACTGTTCTTTAAAAAAATGTTTCACTTTAAACATCCACTGTAATAGAAAAAAAAAGCATGACAGGACCTCCTAAATATGAGATCTGGGGTCAAAAAGACTGCAGATCTAATATTTACAATAAAATGCAATAAAAAAATAAGTAAATATAATTTGAAAACAATGTCCCTTTAAGAGGTATGGGCTTCCGCCATACAGTGGTATGGAGCTGGGTGTAGGCCATCTTCCCCTCACTTGACAGCCAGACAAGCAGGGGACAGGATCCGATTGCCTCCGGCGGTAAGCGGCGGAGGGCACCGGAGCATGGCGAGAGGGGCGCCCTCCCCTGCCACAGATAAAAGTGATCTTGCTGTGAATCCACTTTTATCTGAAAGCAGACCGCCGGCTGAAGAAGTGCATACCGGGGTTATGGCAGCTAGCTGCTGCCACAACAACAATATTCCACTTCAATGAGCTGTCGTAAAATGATGTAAGTAAGTGGTTAAGCATCATTAAAATCAGTGCTCCTTTTTTTTTTTTGCATTGATACATATGCCCCAGGGCAGTACCTGGATCCACATAACCCTTTAGGCCAATTACTTTCATATGATCCTTTAAAATGGGCAATTTTGATTTTTCCTGTTCGGCTACCATAGACTTTAATGGGTTTTGCCATTCTAGTAAAAACTTTTCCCCTGTTCGGGAGTTCTCCTGCTAACAAGTGTGTTTTTGGCCCATCTCTACTAGTGACAACATCACCAGACCAGTGCAGGCAGTAACAATGTTTCTGATCACTAGCTACACCAGTCCAAGTGTCACCAGAGCCATTGCAGCCATCCACAGTGTCCCTAATTATCACCACATCAGCACAGTGTTACAAGAGACAGTGAAGCCTGATCTGTCCCTGATCACAGCCACACCAGTGCAGTGCTGCCTCGGCCTGCCGCCTGTACTGAACCTAGCCTGTATATTGACCACATTTCTGCTTACTACCTGGACCAATACTTTGCCTGTTTGCTGACCATATCTTTGAATTGACCCATTTGCACAGCCCCTTGACTATGTTCCTGTGAGTTACCAGTCCCAGCCATTGCCTATGGACAACTGCACTCCTGGAACGACAATAACACTTTTGTTCACCCTTTTTTCAACCTCCTGTACCTCTAGGCCAGTGAACATGGCATTCCTGGAGGCAGCCACATACTGGTAGGCTAGACTTGCTTGGCTTATATGAATGGGGACTGCTATAGGTGATGCTACAGCTATATTCTCTGGCTACTCATACAGAGGAGAGCATCACAGTACACTGTTTTTGATACAATTGGTTGCTTTTTGTGATACACAAGCTATAATGTCCAGTAGATAATCAGTCCATAGATTGAAAAAGTCTCACACTCAGTATACACATACTCAAAAGTGGAAGCAGAATGTGTTTTGGGATTCAATTCCAAGTTTCTTATTTTTCTACAAAATTGTGACAATTACAACTTCAAAAATCTCGCCATGCCTCTTACTACCTTACCTTGGACTGTCTACTTTCCAAAAAGGGGTAATTTGGGGGTTATTTGTACTGTTCTGGCCTTTTCAGGCCTCAATAAATGAGAGCCGTTGGTACATCATGATTGATCTATTTTTAGATATATACACCATAGCTTTTGGACACTATAACTTTCTGAAAGACTAAATAATATACACAGATTTGTAGCAGATACATTTTGGTTTAAATTCATGAAGAAAGATTTTTTATTTCCAAAATCTTACTTTTTTTTAAGTCTCACCAGTGTTGCCAATCCCCTGAAGTGAAATTTACTGGCAAGGATGCCAAAATTTACGGCACCAATTTTTTACTGAAAAAAAAACATGAAAATTAATGGCAGAGCCGCATTTTTTACTGACACTGCAAAAAAGTACCTAGAATTCTTGTTTTCAGTGCTAAACAGTGCACGTATAAATATTTGAACTATAAACACATAGCTAGTGCTATTAGCAATGTGTTTAAGTTAAACAAAAGTCAAAAAACATATTTCTCCATTGACATGAAGGTCAGATCACTATAACCCAGCCAGCACTGGATTCCCCCTTACATTAGAGTCTGCAGGGATCCCCCTTACAGTGAAAGGGAACTTTTATGTAAAGGGGAACGCTGCATATCATGATCTAAGTGGTAACTCTGATGTAAGGGGAGGCTCTGGTGACCAGAGACCACCTTGTATCAGAGTCCACTGCATTCCCTTTACATTAGAGTTACCACTTACATCATGGTCTGCAGCATTACCCTTTCACTGTAAGGGGCAATTCTGCAGACTCTGATGTAAAGGGGAATGCCAGGAACTCTGATGTGGGGGGCACTCTGGTGACTAAAGACCACCTTCCGCAGAGTGAATACACTAAGGTAAAGGGAGTTACTAATATAAGGGGAACCTTTATATCAGTACCCCTTACATTATTGTATTTACTCCCCTTACATCAGCAGACCCCCCCCCCAGACTGGCCTGGCGGTGCTGTCACTGACCTCCTCTCAGGTGCATCATGCAGGGCTCAGTCAGATGGCTTAAGCTTGGCGGCTCTGGTTTTCCTATGGTCTCCTCTCCACAGTCCACATACGTCCGACTTCTCCCGTGACCCCCATGATCGCGGCGGTGCTCCCACTCATAACTCCTCTCCCGACTCCCCTCAGAGACTGCAGACATGATGTAGGAAATGGTCAGAGGCTGCGGGCAGGATACAGAAACAGGAGATGGTCATAGGCTGCGGGCAGGAGATGGTCAGAGGCTGCGGGCAGGAGATGGTCAGAGGCTGCGGACAGGACTCAGGAGATGGTCAGAGGCTCAAGTCAGGAGATGGTCAGAGGCTCAGGGCAGGAGATAACATATGCATTAAAACACAGCCCCTCCCTTCTTTCTTTTGCATATAAGCTACTGTTACCTCAATAAAAGTCAGAGATCTTATGAACACACTCAAGCCTGTATTCCGTGTCTCATTTGGTCTCTCACGGATCCGTGGGTCCCTGGTGGTCTGCCTGCATTAACCAGGGCTGTCGTCAGAGTGTATAATTCCTTTCACATCTGATCACAAATGCCATGTCATTTTTTTTTTACTCTTACTAACCACCCAGCTTGAGAAATGATTTACTTCCATTGAGGCTGGGACATTTTCTACTTCCAATGGCCACAAGCTTGCCCCCATATGTGTGTTTTGATGTTTGCCAATTCAGCTTTAACCATTCTATCAGAACAGTTTTAGGTAACATTGTATAAGTCAAAATCACAAAAAAAGTGTTGTCATTCATCATGTGTTATTCTTTAATGAAAGTATGACATTTTTTTTTCTGTTGCAAGAAATATAGAGTTTGTATCTGTGTTCCTTGCAGACATGAAGGCAATTCTAGTACTTGGAAACTGCAGCTGTTTAAAAATACTTCCGTGGGCTGAACTTTAGGTGGTTGGAATCCCTCACCTATACCCAGTGAAGTGATTAGTCTCAGATGGTACATAGAGATGAAACACACCCTCTTATCTGCAACAATCTCTTCTGTAGATTATTCTAAAAACTCACAGATCAAAGGATTTTTTTTAGCTCTAGCAGCAATAAATGAAGATCTGAGATCTCAGTGATGGGAGCTCTGAGCCCTGATTGGAGGGAAGGGACACCCCCTTCCCCTTCTCACATTTCATGGAGAACATACAGAGCTAAGGATAAGAATCATGGGGGCGTGGTTTGCCTTGAGGGAAGATGGCAGCTTAACCCGAGAGCTCCGTCCCGCCTTAGCCCAAACTAAACTTATTCACGGGATTCTCGTTATCTTACCGGCTTAAATTATAGGGACTTCATCAAGTGGAAGTTCGGCATCCCGTTCCAGGTCCCCGAGAGACATACCCGGCTCAAACCCGACCATCCCGGAGCTCTTCAGGACACAGCGGCCTGTCATGGCGGCGTAGCTTCCCGCCTCCACACTGCCTCAGCATCATGTCAAGCTCACGCTCTCCCCTACAGTGCCGTCTCCTGCTTCGGGGATGTCCCACCCGGCTTCTACCTCTCCACTGACTATCCAGGACCTCCGTGCGGTGGCAACCGACATTAAGGACACTTTGTCCGTGGTGATCTCGGACCTCCGTCAGGAACTGCAGGCGATAACGGGCAGGGTCCAGAGAGTGGAGAACGCGTCGGTGGTGCAACATGCCGCCATTAAACGTGTAGCCCACAGGCTCGACTCCCACACCCTACAGCTCCGTGACATCCAACACCACGTCAAGGAACTCGACAACAGGGGCAGGAGACACAACTTGCGGATTCGGGGTCTCCCAGAAACCGTTGAGACCAACCAGGTTGCCCCGGCGGTGACAGGTATCTTAAACCGCCTCATAGGCAGACCGCCGGATACACGGATTGCCATGGAGCGCATCCACAGGGCTCTCCGCCCTCGGGGTAGGGACACTGACCCCCCGAGAGATGTTATATGCTTCGTAAATGACTACGAGATCAAGGAGAATGTCCTCAAGAAAGCCCGGGAGAGTGATCGGTTGGAGTTTGATGGCCGCCCGATATAAATCTTTCAGGACCTCTCGGGTATCACGCTCAAGAACCGCAAGGACCTCCATCCCCTCCTGGAAATTGTGAGAAACAAGGGGATCCGCTATCGCTGGAAATTCCCTTTTGGTCTGCAGGCCACCCACCTAGGCCGTTTGGCCCTCCTAAGAGTCCCTGAGGAATTGGAGGCTTTTTGAAAGCACCTGGATTTGCCGACTGTTCACCTCCCGGACTTGTATGCGGAGTTTCAAGTCTCCGAGCTCTCCCGCCGCAATATGGAAGAGGAACCCATGGAAGCTCAAGATGCCAGATACCGGAGGAGGCGCTCTCCTTCCCCCTCGGGCCTCGGTCTCCCTACGCAGGGTTATCCACCTCCTGCCAGCCCGTCAGCGGCTCCGTTGCCACGTAGAGCTCGCCGAGATTACACGGTGATCCCCCGTTGGATGGACTTCCGCGACCTAACCGTTTCTCAGGTACTGTGCCCATGTTTGTTTGCCTGGATGAACTTATGCTGCACGCCTCCCCTCATTATCCTTCCACCCTGACCCCCTTGCTCAGTGCGTGGAGCCTGGAATAATAGCGCAGCCCGCCGACCCTGGTTCTGGTTCTCCTGTGAACGTCGCTCTCTCCCCGTGCACCTCTCACTTGGGGGCTGGTAGAATCTGCATCTACGGACTTTGTTGTCTTCCACTGGCTATCAGCGTTTGGGTTCCAACCCGTGGACTGCCGGACGAACTTTAAGTCCTCCCGAATCCTGACTCACCTACGGCCGCTCTTGGTGGAGGTTGAGCCAAGCTTGGCCTTTTGCGATACCTTGCTTCGACATCACAGGTTGCTGCCTTTGCTTGTTCTGATGCAGTCGGGGGGTAGCTCAGACAGAGGGGTCGGCTTTCCTTAGACTTTGATGGCTCACGGAGACCCCACCCCCTTGTGTCATGGGTGGTTGGGCGCTGTATATTTGATTTTCATCCAGGCCATAGCTCTGTTCGCCACCTGGGATGCGGCATAGGCCGTGATCTCCTGTCCCCAGTTAGGACTGCAGGTCCCTAGTGTTATGACTATTTGTTCGATTTAAGGGACTGAGTTTAAGTTGTTTCTCCCTTTCCGCTTTGTCCACCCTCCTGGACCGACAACGCGCGGGACCTTATTCTGCACTCCCCCGTGCTTGGGCACGCCCCGCCTGTCTGCTCTTAAAGCATATCTGGGCGCTGGACGTGATGGAGAATATTTTTTAGACTCGGTTTTCCCGTGAGGCAATCCAACCCCTACGCAGCGGTCTTGTGCCTCGCGCTCGACCACTGACCATTTCCGGTACCCCATTTTTTTTTTTTTTGTGTTTGTGACCGGAACTCTTCCCTCTAGTCCCTACCCCTTTCCTACGATCCCGGCTTCCCTCTGCCACAGCTCTACTGGTTCCTTCTTCCCCAACCTTTGCTGACCTACCCTGCTCTGGTTCGTGATGACTGACACTATGCAGTCCACTGACAGACACACACTAAAGGTTGTATCACTGAATGCACGCAGGCTCAACGTTCCTGAGAAACGTACGCACCTCCTGCTAGCTATGCGTCAGGCAAAAGCCGACATTGTGTTTGTGCAGGAAACCCATTTCCGAATGGATTCCACGCCTAAACTGTGTAATCATTATTTCCCAACGGTTCATCATGCCACTAATCCGAATACCAAAGCCAAAGGGGTTTCTGTTCTAATAGCTAAACATTGCCCATTCCAAATCACCCTGGCAGATCCAGAGGGTAGGTACTTATTCCTGAAAGGCTCCTACCTTAATCGACCTATTACTTTAGCTAACGTCTACGCCCCAAACTCACGTCAGGTAGCATTTTTCAACTTGGTTTCTGGACAGCTGGCCTCCTTTAAGACAGGCATACTATTGCTAGGAGGCGACTTTAATGCTCTGCTCAACCCTACCCAAGACACCTCCACGGGCACCTGTTACCTCCCATACGCGGCCCTGCTGAGAATAAAATCACACCTGCAAACCCTCCTCCTGCATGACACATGGCGAACCTTGAACCCTACAGGTAAGGACTTTACCTTTTATTCTTCCCCATACAACAGATACTCCAGGCTAGACTATTTGTTCATTACCCAAGACAACTTGCCCTTGTTAAGCAGTGCTTCCACCGACCCCATGTTTTTTTCAGGTAACAATCCGGTTTCGGCCACGCTGTCCTTCCCAGAGACCTGAACGCGATCGCACGTATGGAAATTGGACCCCTCCATGCTAACGGACCCGTCTATAGTCACAGACTTGGAATCCAGTCTCACTTTATTCTTCCGAGAAAACAGGTCTGATGAGACGGCTCCCATAATTAACTGGGAAGCCCACAAGTGTGTGGTTAGGGGCATTTTGATTGCTGCAGCTGCTAAACGCAACAGAGAATGGCGTAAACGACTCGCAGAACTCACAGAGAGGGTTCGGCGACTAGAGACTGCCCATAAGCACACACTTGCTTTTTAGACACTGAAGGACATAATCCAGGTGTGTGCTGAACTTTTGGAGGCTATTGGTAAACAGATCAGAAGGAAATTCATTCTGGAGAAAAAAAAACGTTTTACGAATATGGTAACAAGGCTAGCAGACTGCTTGCGAGATCCCTACAATCTAAAAAGGCCACAGCAACCGTCCACTCTCTGACCGATGACCAAGGCCATAGACTACTCACTTCCCCCGACATAGTTAAACATTTTGTTGACTACTATACGAAACTTTACAACTTACCCTCACCTGACTCACCTTCCGCACGACTCGCGAGACAGAGAATGTTGGAAGAGTTTTTGAAGGCATTTGGCCCCAACCAGCTGTCGTAAGCGGCTAAAATTGAGCTTGACAGACCTCTTAACATCCAGGAGGTGGACAGGGTTCTGAAACAAATAAAATTGGGCGAAAGCCCGGGCCCGGACGGCCTGACGGCGGGGTATTACAAAACGTTTGCAAAAACTCTTACGCCATTCTTTCTCTCTGCCTTCAACTCTTTCGCTAACCAATCTGTTCCCCCCCGAGACCTCTTGACTGCTCACATTGTAGTAATACCGAAACCCGATAAGGACCCCTCTGTAGTAGCTAACTACAGGCCCATTTCGCTGCTCAATGTGGACTTGAAATGGTTTGCCAAAACGATAGCGAATAGGTTTTTTTCTTATCACTCGACGCAGAGAAGGCATTTGACAGGGTGGCATGGGATTTTATGCAGGCGACCTTAAGGGCTATGGGCCTTCCATTGACTATGCTGAACTTCATCTCTATGCTCTATGCCGGTCCTACGGCACGCGTCCAGGTGAATGGCTGCCTGTCAAATGCCTTCTCCATAACAAACGGTACACGCCAGGGATGCCCCCTCTCTCCCCTGATTTTTATTCTGACCCTGGAACCTTTCCTGAGACGACTTAGATCTAATCCGACAATTCGGGGCATTGACGTACGGAATCGCACCTACAAAATTGCCGCTTTCACGGACGACATTCTTCTTTTCCTGACAGACCCTCTCACGACTAATTAATTTTCAAATCAACTTTGCCAAATCCTCAGCCCTGAATGTTTCCCTACCTGATGCAACGTGTAACCTTTGTAAATTGAACTTCTTTTTTAAATGGAATAGCAGGGCCATTACGTACCTAGGGATCCAACTTCCAGTATCCTTAGTGGACCTGTACGCGTTAAATTATGCCCCTTTAATGCAAAACATACAGAACGACCTGCCGGGATGGACCTCGAAGCTGTTATCATGGTTCGGTAGGGTCGCGGTCATTAAAATGAAAGTTCTGCCGCAAATTCTTTACACTTTACAAGCGGTCCCGATCAAGATTCCCCCAGCTTTCTTCTCCTCTTATAGGAAAGCCTGTACTGACTTTATCTGGAATAAAGCCCGTCCGCGTCTGAGTTACGTTCGGCTCACAACACCCAAACTTAAGGGAGGAGTGAGATTACCTGATATTTACAAGTACCACTTGGCTTGTGGTCTAACTAGGATAGTTGACTGGACCGTACACGGTGGTCAGAAAGATTGGGTACGGCTTGAACAATTGTTTTCTCCCCTCCCTCTCCCCCAACTCCCGTGGATCGCTCAACGCAATGTTCCGCCAGACTGTACAGGCCATCCCTTGATCAACCCCTCTCTACAGGCCTTCAGAGAGGCTTGTAACAAGCACAAATTATCCGATCTCTATGGCCCTATGATTCCCCATAGATTAAACCCTGACTTCACTCCTGGAATGCGTCCCGCCTTTTTGGCAGAGGACTGGCCCCACCCCACGGTGCAAGCAGGTCACTTTTTTACTAATGGGCGACTCCTGCTACAATCGGAGCTTGCCTCCAAAATTAACAAAGACGTCTTCCCATTCTGAACATATGTGCAAATCTGCCACTTCCTTACTAGAACGGTTTCAGGAATGATTTGGTACAAAGCCAATACTCCATTTGAACACATATGTTCCAGCAGAGAACCACCGAGACACCTTATCTCGACTACGTATAGCCTTTTGTTCTCCGCACACTCATCTAAAATACATTGGGCTAACCAGCAGTGGGAATGGGATCTTATGCTTGATCTCTCGGACACGGAATGGGATGACGTCTACAGGATGGCTCTCAAGGGCTCGGTCAATGTCCAGATACAGGAAATTCATACAAAATCCTTTCCAGATGGTACAAAACCCCTCTTAAACTACACCACATTAATTCCACACTTTCAAAGATATGTTGAAGATGTAATATAGAGACGGGATCCTTCCTCCACATGTGGTGGTCTTGCCCCAAACTCCAACCTTATTGGAAGGAGGTCCACAAGCATATCTCCAAGGTGACTATGTTCGATCTGGAGTTCACACCCGCTCAGTTCCTCCTTCACCATGCCCAGTCGTTGCCGAAAGGATACTGCAAATGCAATGCACATGGTGAACGTGGCCCTCTAGAGCTGTGGCAGGCCTCCCCCTCTCCTTCCCGTAGCTTCCCTACCCTTCCCCCCCTCATGATGAGATAGATGTCACAAGTGCTTATTCTGTACTAGACTTCTCTGACTAGGGCTGTGGCCCGTTCGTTCCTGCTGAGGCCAGCCTTGGTAGGGCCGGAAATTGAAGTATAAAAAGCTTACATAGTTTCCTGGTTGTTTTCTTCACAAGGTTAGGCACACATACACATGGTTGTGAGTTTCAATTTTGCCTAGAATACTTTTTGTAGTTGTCGCTAGCCTTGGAAAGGGCGAATGAGACACTACGTTATTTGACTTATTTGACTTATATGGCGGCTGTGCCCGCAATTATCTGTGCTTACTGGTATATACTAGTTTTGTACCTCCATACACTTCTGTTGAATGTTTATGTCATTTTACTATTTTTGGCGGCTGCGTCCGGTCTTACCCATGCTTACTGGTTGTAAATGTTATTACTGTATCTGACTAACCTTTGGAAAAAAAAAAGAATCACATGCTGTGCGCTGGAGATCCCTCCCCTGTCACCTTTTAAACCTTGGTGTTGGGGAAACTTGTCAGAAGTGATTTATGCTGATAACAGGGGAATGAAGCAGAAAGAAATCACACTCAGTGCTTTGGATAGAGACAAGTACACATTATAGAAGGATGTGATTTGTTTATATTTCATGCCTGAGGTTTACAACCGCTTTAGTGATTGGATTTTCTGTGTCCAATCAGAGGCACATTGCTAAGAAGCAGATGGAGAGTTAGACAGGATAAAATAAACAATATCTTTAGGGCCATTTACAGCAATATTTTTATCAGATGAATATTTGTATAATGAGTGTCGCTGGTAATGATTTATGGTACAGTGTGAAATTATAAGTGTGTTTTGGCAGGAAATGGTCACTTTGAAATGATAAGAATATCTGTTTAATGTAATCTTTTAATGTAGCAATTACCATGAGAAACTGTTTCTGGCAGGCACTGGAGCTCATTTAATCAAGAAGTCATTTTCATCCCAGGCTGTGTACACTTTAAATTCCCAATCACATTTAGGAGAATTTAAAAGAAAAATTCTGAGACTTCTCCTGAACCTGATTGCATATTTGAAGTGAATGCAGACTTGAAAATTAAAGCTTTTACAAATCATATTCATAATGTGAATCTTTCTTCTCATTCTGTGTATAGCATCATTATCTTCACTGAAATCCTTTGGAAGCTTTTGCAAACTTCTTTGTAGTTAGAAGAAAAACAGATGCAGAAAACAATCACATGTGTTAGCTGCCTTGGAAACTAGAATATATTGGGCCCACTACCCTTTAGTCATGAAAAATGTACATTTTAAGATTCTATCTCAGTGCACATATAGAAATTGATTCTATGAATGAGTAGAGCACTGGGAGTCTTTATTATAATTAGCACATTGCAGTAGCAAGACAGTCCTGACGCATTTCGTGATTAGGTGCTTAGTCATAAGGCTTATATTCGTGGACTATTTTATATGTTTACATTGCATACACAGTTTGGAAAAAAAACTGTAAAACCAGTGATTAGGAAACCCAATCTCCTAGCGGAAAATGGCATCTGTTTGTGAGTCTATATCATTAGAATAAAAGAAAAAACAATTTCTTTCACTTCCATAATTGTAGTAATTCTGCCTTATTGTTTATAATACTGAATTGTTTGTTCCAGTCAACAAAAGCAATACAAGCAAGGTAGTTAAAAAGGAATTAATAGACACACTGATTTATGCTAGTCTATCACTAAGCATTAAAGCTGAACTCTGGGCAAAAATACTTTTACATTGTTTGACAGGTGATTCCCTACCTTTAAACAATTTAACTATATCTTCCAATGTGGTCTTTCACCCACTGATAAATCAACTTTTTACTCCTGCATAAATAAGAGACCATTCCCCTTTACTTCCATTTTATAGGTCCAGTGGCCGCTATCTTTCCATCTACCCTGGCCAACTGTTCTTGTAACAAGAGTTACCTGTGTAACTCATTTACAGTGTAACGGGAGGATCCAAGTCCTGGTCTCCAGTCTCCTTTCTTTTCTGTACCAGGAAAAGGGTGGAATAGAAACCTGTAAATCGCTCCAATGGGGGGACAGGTACTTCTGCCCCTTGACACTGCAGAGGCTCAATAAACGGGTTTAGGGCCAGTGTTTTCTGTGGGGAGGCCAGTGTCTGCGTTTCCTTGAAAGTCTGAGGCTGATGAGAAAAAGTCCAGAAGTGACTGTACCGGATCGTTGATAGAACCCATGGGTTTTGGCACTTGGAGGCCCAGGCTGGAAAAAAAGGTGTTTTAGCCGGGCTCCCACTGGGAGCGTCTCCGCCTCTTTGGTGTCAAAAGGACTTTGTCCCCTCCTGGGAGCAGTGAGGGACTTGTTATTTCTGTCTCCCAAAAAAGATGTCTGAGTGCCTCTCCAAAATCTCGTGTTGTCTCTGAAGGGGCGAGACTGCCTGAAGTCTCTGGAATTTGATTGCAGCGAAATGGGACAAATAGTTTTGTTCTCCGGACCTTCCTGTCCTGATCGAGTAGACCAGATTTACCCCCTGTTATTCGAGAAATCGCTTTGTCGAGTTTCTCGCTGAATAAAGACTTTCCATCAAAGGGAATCTTGCACCAATTTTGTTGTTTCGGTGCCAGAACGGCTGTCCAAGGTTTTAGCCATAAGGCTCGTTTTGCCATGACTTAGTGCAGCATTGAGTTGGCCAAAAAATTGATAATGTCGATCATAGATTCTCCTACAAAGTCTACCGACTTAAGCTCCTCCAGAGTTTTGATTATGTCATCCTTAGGATGTCTTGGTGCAGGGCTGTCTGAACATTTTCTATCCATGACCTGATGGCATTGGAAACAGATGTCAGCCAACGGCTGGTCTACAAGCCGCCCCTGCCGCCCCTTTTTAGGTTTAGGTCAAATTCATCTATCTAGGGGATCCTTGAATGACGTTGAATCCTCCATTGACAAGGTTACATTTTTTGCCAGATGGACCACAGCCACATCAACCACAGGCATTGGACTTAAGGACTGAGTATCCAAATCTGCCAGTGGATACAGGTTGGTTAGATGGGCTAGAGAAAACTTCTTGTCAGTTTTGTTCCACTCGTCCTCTATGTTCCCTCTGATCTCCCCCATTAATGGGAAGAAGATTTGTTTTCTCTTGAGGAATGGGAAATAAGTCTTTGATTTTTTGAGGAGGTTCCTCCAGGTCTTCCCAGGCAATGGCACACCTCACCGCCTGAACAAAAGGTTGTACCAGGGAAAAACTGAAACCGGACGGTTCAGAATCATCTGAGAACTCCTCGGACAGATCCTCCAGTGGAGTTTGTCTAGCTGTTCTTCCTGGTGCAGTCAAAGGAGTACTGACAGCTGATGGACCCGGGGTGTCAGGGTCTAAATCCAATGTTTTTGCAGCTTGCGGAACCGGGTGAGCAGGATTAATGGCTGTCAATTAAGAAAGAGAGAGTCTTTCGTAGTTTGTTTAAGTAGGTCAACCACCTGTTGGCCTTCTAGTTCCCGTTTGGATGAGTAGCCCCTGAGACAGTCCTTACGGACTAATTTATCAGGGAGTAGAACCGCGCCACATGCCCAACATTTTTTCCTTGACGCCCGTAGTGGAGGCCAAGGAGAATGACAATGTCTTTGAGATCCTAACCTTCAAGAAGATTAAGGCCGCGTACACACGTTCGGTCCATCTGATGAGAACGGTCCGAAGAACCGTTGTCATCGGTTAACCGATGAAGCTGATGGTCTGATGTGCCTACACACCATCAGTTCAAAAACCGATCGAGTCCAACGCGGTGGCGTAAAACACGACGTGCAAAGAAAAATGAAGTTCAATGCTTCCAAGCATGCGTCGACTTGATTCTGAGCATGCGCGGGTTTTTAACCGATGCTCTTGCATACTAAACATCGGTTTTGACCTATCGGTTAGGCGTCCATCGGTTCAATTTTAAAGCAAGTTCTAAAACTTTTGACCGAAGGATAACTGACCGATGGGGCCCACACACAATCGGTTTGGACCGATGAAAAGGTCCTTCAGTCGGTTTTCAGCGGTTTAGACCGACCGTGTGTACGCGGCCTTATGGTGAGAAAAGCGGGACCTCCACTCAGGACTATTGTCATTGTCATGGCGTATTTCCTAGACCGCTTTGAAGGAACAGGCCTGAAACAAACAAAGTTTGATAGTCAGTGGCACACTCTTTTTTTTTATACTGATGTAAAGGTGGTCCCTTACCTATTGGTCATATGAGGATCTTGACTGCGAGATGAATGGTTCATGGTGGAATGGGCAGGAAGCTCAGCTGTAGGAAGATGAAATTAAGAAAAAAGGGTAGAACCCAAAGTGGAGAACTGATAGAATCATTGTCTAAGCATAAGAATAAATAAAAAATGACACGTACCTGACTGCTGAAACCGTTTGAGCTGCAGGGCACCACTGGCTATCAAACGCAGCCATGAGCCCAAAAGGAGACAGGTTTTTAAAAGCCAAAAAAGTTGACGGATTGATTGACATATCCATCCCACTTGCTGGCAGATTAATTAGCTATCATCAATGCTTTCCCTCTACAAAAATGGCTCCCTGGGGCTTACTGCCAAATTGTGCTTGTGTTCGCGCATGCGCACTAATGACTTAAGGGAGATTTTGCTACTAAGAAACATACCGGTTCCAAATTCCAGGTCGCAAATGCGTGCTGTTTCCCGGACACTCCCCCTTGCGTCAGCGTGTCTATACACACCCGCAACGCCAGGAGGTCCGAAACGGCCCGCCTTTCTCTCTCCTTCTCTCCCCGCTGACCCGGATCGAGTGGGGAGAGGAAACCGCAGGCCATCCAGTCATGGCCAGGATAAGTAAAAATCACATGTAAAAATAAACAGGGTGGGGACCGGAGATAAAAGGTCTTAAAGGAGACATTTTTTTACACACAAAATGTTTCCTTCTTTTTTTTTTTAATATCTAAAGATAAACCAAGATGGAAATCTAACCTGCACAGAGAAGAAAGAAAAGCTGATCCTCCTTCTGTACCCACCAGCATTCATCGTTCGTAATGCACCAGCAGACTGTGTTCCTATGAGGAAACTCTGCAAGACCCCAAAAGATTTGATTTTATTATTTGTAAAGTGACAATTACAGGTCATGAACTGCGCCTAAGCGCTAGACAGACCAAATACATATACTGACATTCAAAAATAAGCATAGCAGATATCACATACAGGATAGATTAGTAATAAATAACAGCTGAGATAGCATAAGGAGGATCATCTAAACAGAGGGAAAAAATTTTGCGCAAACCAATCGATAAACGCTTATTGCGATTTTTTTTACCAAAAATAGGTAGAAGAATACATATCGGCCTAAACTGAGGAAAACATTTGTTTTTTTATATATATATTTTTGGGGGATATTTATTATAGCAAAAAGTAAAAAATATTGCATTTTTTTTCAAAATTGTCGCTCTATTTTTGTTTATAGCGCAAAAAAAAACGCATAAGTGATCAAATACCACCCAAAAAAAGCTCTATTTGTGTGAAAAAAAGGATGCCAATTTTGTTTGGGAGCCACGTTGCACGACCGCGCAATTGTCAGTTAAAGCGACGCAGTGGCGAATTGCAAAAACTGGCCAGGTCCTTTAGCTGCCTAAAGGTCCGGGTCTTAAGTGGTTAAATAAGCAGCAACAAGTCAGGGCGGGCTGATCAGCTGGTTAGTAGTAGATAGCACACGTCCCTTATCCATATACATTGGAAAGAAAGTAAGTCTTCAGTACCTTGCGAAAGTGAGATAGCGAGTTAATTTTCCGCATACTCTCAGGAAGATTATTCCATAGAAATACACCAAAGACTTGCAGAGTTTTTCCACCAGCTGCTACAAAATTATATGGTTTAGGCCAGGGGTCGGCAACCCACGGCTCTGGAGCCGCATGCAGCTCTTTTAAACCTTTGCCGCGGCTCCGGGACACCTTTTGCGGCCAGCGGAGGACTTTACACAGCGATCCCGGAGTTAACAGTTCGGGCGCGCTGTGACAAATGTCCCGCCCTCCTCCTCCTAGAAGACTAGCTCGTGTGATAGAGCCAGTGTGCTGTCTGTCACACAAGCTGGTCTAGAGGAGGAGGGCGGGACATTTATCAGCGCGCCAGTGTGGGGGAGCATCGTGACAGCCGGACCGTGACACAGCACAGAACAGTAAGGCTGTGAGGGGCTTACAATGAGGGGGCAGGCTTGCGATGGTGACAGGAGCTAATTATTTTTTAATGATAATGATGGGGGGGGGCTGCCTTGCGATGGTGACGGGAGCTAATTTTTTTTAATGATGATGGTGGGAGGGGGGGGGCTGGCTTGCGATGGTGAGGGAAGCTGATGATTTTTTAATGATGAATCATCATTAAGAAATCATCAGCTCCCCTCACCATCGCAAGCCAGCCCCCCCCTCCCACCATCATCATCATCATCATCATCATTAAAAAGTCATCAGCTACCGTCACCATCGCAAGCCAGCCCCCCCCACCATCATCATTGATGATGATGGTGGGGGGGGGGCGGGGGCTGGCCTGCGATGGTGAGGGGAGCTGATGATTTTTTTATGATGATGATGATGGTGGGGGCTGGCATGATTTTTTTATGATGATGGTGGGGGCTGGCATGATTTTTTTATGATGATGATGGTGGGGGCTGGCATGATTTTTTAATGATGATGGTGGGGGCTGGCATGATTTCTTAATGATGATGGTGGGGGCTGGCATGATTTTTTTATGATGATGATGATGGTGGGGGCTGGCATGATTTGTTTATGATGATGATGGTGGGGGCTGGCATGATTTTTTAATGATGATGGTGGGGGCTGGCACGATTTTTTTATGATGATGATGGGGGCTGGCACGATTTTTTAATGATGATGATGATGGTGGGGGCTGGCATGATTTTTTTATGATGATGATGATGGTGGGGGCTGGCATGATTTTTTAATGATGATGATGATGATGGTGGGGGCTGGCATGATTTTTTAATGATGATGATGGTGGGGGCTGGCATGATTTTTTTATGATGATGATGATGGTGGGGGCCGGCATGATTTTTTAATGATGATGATGATGGTGGCGGCTGGCTTGCGATGGTGAGGGGAGCTGATGATTTTTTTATGATGATGTGGGGGGGGGGGGCTGATGATGATGATGATGGTGAGGGGGGATGATGATTTTGTAATGATGATGGTGAGGGGGGCTGATGATTTTGTAATGATGATGGTGGAGGGGGGCTGATGATGATGATGATGGTGAGGGGGGGGGGCTGATGGTGATGTAATTAATGATGGTGGGGCTGATGATTTTGTAATGATGATGGTGGAGGGCTGATGATGGTGAGGGGGGGGCTGATGATTTTGTAATGATGATGATGATTGCATTTGCTGGGCATGTGGAGGTGGAATCTTGACAATATCAGATAAGATTCCACCTCCACATGCCCAGCAAATGCAATACTGTACAATATCAATTAGCAGTGTTATATTTGTTTTAAATGTCGCAATGGTTTTGCGGGTCCCAGTTTTTTTTTTTCATTCGGAAACGGGTCCAAGTGGCTCTTTATGTCTTAAAGGTTGCAGACCCCTGGTTTAGGCATAAGGCGGTTTTGATTCGCCAAAGGTAAAGATCTTGTTGGGGTATAGTGGGAAACTATACTCGATAAATAGACTGGACCTTGACTCCAATATGCCTTAAAAACAAGGCAGAGGGCCTTGAATTCGGCCCTTTTGGCAATGGGTAGCCAGTGAAGCCCTCGAAGGGAGTTTGTAACGTGTTCTCTGTGATTTAGTCCTTTGATCAGGCGAGCGGTATGGTTTTGAACTAACTGCAACTTAGCAATCCATTTCTTTGGGAGATTTAATAAGAAAACATTTGAGTAATACAACCTAGAAAGTATGAATGCTTGTACTAGTTTTTTCCGATTCACTTTGGTAAACAGATGTTTTAGCTTCCGAAGGAAATATAGATAGTAGCTTGCATTTTTCAAGATATTTAAGACATGTGGTATAAATGTGAGTTCCGAGTCGAACCAGACCCCTAAGTTCTTAATCTTTTTGGCAGGCGTTGGATAGTACCAAATGATATGGGCCAGTTAGAAATTGGTGATATAGATGTAATTTTACCAATTAAAAGAACTTCAGTCTTAGCAGTGTTAATACCAAGTCTACTAGAAAGCATCCATTGATGTATTTCAGCTAAACAAAGTTGGAGTTTCAATTGCATATCTGTACGGCTAGCCATATCTACCAGTATTTGTGTGTCATCCACGTAAATTTGAGCAATTAAGCCATATTTCGTTATAATGTCTGGCAGTGGCCGCATGTAACAGTTAAAGGCCAGTGGTGAGATGGCACTGCCTTGAGGAACTCCACAATGTAGATGGCGAGGGAGAGATCTATAATCTCCTAAGCAAACTACATGTGTGCAATTTGAAAGAAAGGACTTTAGCCAGTTCAGCACTTTGCCTTTTATTCCGAACAGGAATTCCTTGCGATTCGTCAGGATTAGAGTTGAGCGGACACCTGGATGTTCGGTTCGACGGGTTCAGCGGAACTTCAGGAAAAAAGTCCGGGTTCGGGACCCGAACTTGACCCGAACCCCATTCAAGTCAATGGGGACCCAAACTTTTCAGTACTAAAATGTCTCTAAACAAGTAATGGAAAGGGCTAGAGGGCTACAAATGGCAGAAAAATGTTGGTAAGAGCATGGCAAGTACTCTGCAAACAAATGTGGATATGTGGGAAATAACTTAAAATAACATAAAATACATAAAACAAAATAATAATCTTGACCTAGGAGGACGAGGTCCATATGGAGTATGAGGTTGAGGTGGATGTGGCGGTGTAGGTGGAAGCAAAATTTTTTTTTTTTTTTGCTCTAAATATAATTTTTTGAATAGCATAATAGGAGAACAGTAGCTAAAGTGTTTATCTCACACGTACACATATGGAGGAAACACTGCAAACACTGGAGGAAACACTGCAAACACTGGAAGAAACACTTTAAAATATATGTTTTGCCCTAAATGGGTGTTATTTGAATAGCACAATAGAAGAACACTAGCTAAAGTGCTTATCTCACAGGTACAGATATGGGGGAAACACTGCAAACACTGGAGGAAACACTGCAAAATATTTGTTTTGCCCTAAATGGGTGTTTTTTAAATAGCACAATAGAAGAACAGTAGCTAAAGTGTTTATCTCACACCTACAGATATGGAGGAAACACTGCAAACACTGGATAAATCACTGCAAAATATATATTTTTGCCCTAAATGGGTGTTTTTTGAATAGAACAATAGAAGAACACTAGCTGAAGTGTTTATCTCACACGCACAGATATGGAGGAAACACTGCAAACACTGGAGGAAACACTGCAAAATATATATTTTTGCCCTAAATGGGTGATTTTTGAATAGAACAATAGAAGAACATTAGCTAAAGTGTTTATCTCACACCTACAGATATGGAGGAAACACTGCAAACACTGGAGGAAACATTGCAAAATATATATTTTTGCCCTAAATGGGTGTTTTTTGAATAGAACAATAGAAGAACACTAGCTAAAATGTTTATCTCACACCTTCAGATATGGAGGAAACACTGCAAACACTGGAGGAAACACTGCATTTTTTCCCCCTAAATGGATGTTTTTTGAATAGCACAATAGAAGAAAAGTATCTAAAGGGTGTATCTCACAGTAACATATGCAGTGCTGGTGTAATATGATTTCTGAAGCAGGACTGACTTATATATTTCTCTCCCTATAAGCAAAATCAGGAACCTTTCCCTAATTTATCTAATGCAGAGTATCTTGCGGGAACATATGCAGTGCTGGTGTAATTTGATTTCTGAAGCAGGACTGACTCCTATATATTTCTCTCCCTATAAGCAAAATCAGGAACCTTTCCCTAAAGTATCTAATGTAGAGTATCTCACAGGAACATATGCAGTGCTGGTGTAATTTGATTTCTGAAGCAGGACTGACGCCTATATGATTCTCTCCCTACAAGCACAACCAGGAACCTTTCCCTAAAGTATCTAATGCAGAGTATCTCACAGGAACATATGCAGTGCTGGTGTAATTTGATTTCTGAAGCAGGACTGACTCCTATATATTTCTCTCCCTATAAGCAAAATCAGGAACCTTTCCCTAAAGTATCTAATGCAGAGTATCTCACAGGAACATATGCAGTGCTGGTGTAATTTGATTTCTGAAGCAGGACAGTCTGACTCCTATCTAATTCTCTCCCTCAGAGCAGCAGCAGCAGCCTTTCCCTACCTTATCTAAAGCAGAGTGACGAGCTGTGCTATGTGCTATGTGCCTCTAGCTTATATAGAGGCTGGGTCACATGCTGGGTCAGTTGTGTGTCAATTGAGTGTCATGGAAAAGATTGTTTATTTCCATGTGATGTTGTAGCTGATCAAAGACCACACGCTCGAGGATCTTGGCCAGGAATGGTATTGAGGTTATTGGTCTAAAATTATTTAGGTCGACAGGATCTAAGCCTGCCTTCTTCAACAGCGGTGAAATGATGGCAAGTTTCAATTGAGTAGGCATAAGGCCAATTGCAAGGCATTTATTAACCACTTAAGACCCAGACCTTTAGGCAGCTAAAGGACCTGGCCAGTTTTTGCGATTCGGCACTGCGTCGCTTTAACTGACAATTGCGCGGTCGTGCGACGTGGCTCCCAAACAAAATTACCTTTTTTTTTTCCCACAAATAGAGCTTTCTTTTGGTGGTATTTGATCACCTCTGCGGTTTTTATTTTTTGCGCTATAAACAAAAATAGAGCTATGCTATATTTTTTACTTTTTGTTATAATAAATATCCCCCAAAAATATATAAAAAAACTTTTTTTTCCTCAGTTCAGGCCGATACGTATTCTTCTACCTATTTTTGGTAAAAAAATTGCAATAAGCGTTTATCGATTGGTTTGCGCAAAATTTATAGCGTTTACATAATAGGGGATAGTTTTATTTAATTTTCATATTTTTTTTTTTACTACTAATGGAGGCGATCAGCAATTTTTTCGTGACTGCAACATTATGGCGGACTCTTCGGACAATTTTGACACATTTTTGGGACCATTGTAATTTTCACAGCAAAAAATGCATTAAAAATCCATTAATTACTGTGAAAATGACAATTGCATTTTGGGAGTTAACCACAAGGGGGCACTGAAGGGGTTAAGTGTGACCTCATATGTGTTTCTAACTGTAGGGGGCGTGGCTGTAGGTGTGACATCATTGATTGTGCTTCCCTATATCAGGGATCACACGATCGATGACGGCACCACAGTGAAGAACGGGGAAGCTGTGTTTACACACAGCTCTCCCCGTTCTTCAGCTCCGGGACCGATCGCGGGACTCCAGCGGCGATCTGGTCCGCGGTCACGGAGCTTCGAGGCTGATATGGACGATGCACACTGACTAGGCATTGTAATGGAGCGTACAATTTTAAACAGTGCACTGTCTTTATTAGGTGCATTGTTAATTAGATGGTTATAATATGTTCGTTTACATAATTGTATTTGCTTTGAGTACGCATGACAGAAAATTCTATATATTTTCTTGTCAGAATCAAGTTTCGTCTTTAGCCACCTGTGTTCTAATTGTCTTCTTTTTGTTTTTAAAGACGAAAGTTTTCCTGTATGCCAAGGACGAGATTTAGTCGAAGGTGTTCCCAGTCTTATTAGCGCTAAGAGCAGCCCAAGAACAGGGACTGTGCAAGGGAGAGGCTTAACTCGGTGGATGCTGCCGACTGCAGAGGTATGGACGTACTGCTACTCTTCACCAGTCAAGAGGTATGAGGAAAAAAAGGAGAATGTTGGGGGAGGGGCTATTCCTTTAATTTATGCTATTCACTAGTCCTGTGGGAGGAGTCAAGGCAGAGCTCTATCACAGGTATTCTGCCATTGGGGCACCAGGAAAAGTATTTAAAAGATAATAAGGTGGGCCAATACACTGCTTCCTTCCATCCAAAAATGAAAATTCAAGTCATATTTATACATATTTATACATCAGTCTGTGTTAAGAAAAAAAATCTTGAAGCAATCAGAATGTGCACATCCACATCTCTGATTCCTGTAGCCAAATAACTCACAATCATAATTTTTATTTCCATATAAGTAAGAAAAAAACATTTAAAAAAGATCTTCTCCTGATTTTAACTTGTCATATTACCAACATAAGCATTCATAAAAAAAAAATCAAATCTGCAATTTAAATGAATTTAGAATTGCTAAAATATTATGAACAGTCACAAATTACAACGTTGTAGAGAAGAAAAAAAAGAACCTGCTCTAGGTTTACTTGTTGCTTACTCACTTTCCACATTAACTGTTGTGTCAAGATCAGTACTGAAAAGTAAAATCAACATTTGTTATAATTACCATTTCAAGTAAACAGCATGATGTTAAAAGCAGAAAATTGTTGTGGCTAATCAGTTCTACTGATTAGCATTGTGAAATCAAAATGACAGCTATATTTACCACAGTACAGTTGTATGTCTTGTTACTAATCAGCTCTTACACTCGAAACAAGATCCTGCATAAATGTTTTATATATGCAAGCAAACTTTAGGTGCATGACATGTATAAGTTCTTTATTTTCTCTTCTCCTGTGCAGTCTCACTGTTCTTGCTCCTGCTGAGGGATTCTTTTTCACACTGGGATTGTCTCTCTATTCTGGACATGGAGTGTGGTTTAATAATGAAAGAGAGTAAGAACGTGTTTTGTGATCATAACTTCTCAATTCAGTTTTTATTAACATGATACTTACTGTACCTCACAGCAGTCACACTGAAGGCATTCCCATATTAAATGTAAAGGAGGTTTCTGGCTGAGAAATTAAAGACATTGCTCAGATTTTTATTAAGGTCTATAGTTTTATTTACACCTCTGTAAACCTGAAACTGGCACATGGAGAATAAGTGGATTTTATCCTCTTGCCTGCAGCTTGTAGATGCTCCCTAGCATTTGTATATTTTTAACACTGGAGACTCTAAACAGTGCTTGGGCCATGTGCATGATGTAATAACAGCATTGATGGATACAGACGGTAATTGTTTGTCTGTAAGGTTGGCCATAGACGGTTTAAATCTTTGCTGAATGTACCAAGTTGATCAACTTGGATACAATCAGCCTGCAGAATTTACTTGTGATTATCGCTAGTGGCTGTTTTAGTAATCATGAGATAATTTAACCTGTGTAGCGCCTGTGTACTTTATAGTACCGGTACTAGTTAAATATAGTTAAGTATAGTTAAACTCTGATCCTAATTGTCAAGTGTAAAACTGGGTCTCTGTCTCAGCTTGGCTGTGCTGAAGGCTATTCTGTTGCGCTGGGGTGTTCTTCCAGCCCCGGTGCTGCAGGTGGCAGCAGTGGAGTCAAGGTTTGGGTGCTTTTTTCCCAGCAGCCAATTAGGAGGGATTGACCTCGCTGTGCATGCTGAGGAGGGGTATTTATGAGGCAGACGCCATTGGTTCTGGGTCTTCTTCTTCGAGTGTGGCACCCACCTTTAGGGTGACCACATCACGGCGCCCCGGCATTATGGCCTTACCTGGCTGGGGCGTGCGTGCCACACGGTGTTCTTGGTTCCGGAACCATGTTGGCAAGGAGCATCTGAAAAGCGACGGGGAGTCTGTGAGTGACTGGGTTCCCACCTTTGAGGATCCCAAGCTGTATCTGCTGTTCGGTGGTGAGTCCATCTGAGGAGCGCCATTGAGAGGCTGGCGGTCCAAAAGGGCCTCAACAAACCACCGGGGATCAAGGTAGCCGGACACTGAGGGATTGATCATCTGTCAGTCTGTACCTGGGCAACAAGTTTAAGGAGATCCAGGCGTAACTCATCTAAGGAGGATTATCTCCGTAACTAACAAATCAGAGAGGGCCTGTGGCAGGGGTGTCTCTCTGAAGTTCACCAAGGAGGGTCTGAGGCAGAAACTTTTCCCTAAGTTTAAGTTCACCAAGGAGGATCTGTGGCTGAGACTTTATCCTACAAACGTTTGAGTGTTACTCCGACTGCCAGGTCAGTGAGAGAGGCCTGTCTGGGTACGCTAAACCCACTTTGGCAGGAGTGGCACAGAGAAGTGTTATGCTTGGGAGCATGACTGTTTCCCTATCATCACGCCTGAATCTGCTGTTCTCTTTCGTCTTAAACTTTACTTTCCTCACTACAAGTTATTGTTTTTACCCGGCTGGGTAATAAAGAGCACAGCAAAAGGCTCCTGTTGTGGACATTCCTTACTTCTACTAAATGCAATGTGCATCATTCACCCCTTGGAATTCGGAGGATCCATGAGGTAAATGTGCTGCCCAAAACAACCAGCAGCTCCTCCAGGGGGTAATGCTACACCTGTTTAAGGGCCTACTGCATTTTTAACTGAGAGAGAGAAAAACAGTGAACTCCATTAGATCTGCACCACTGCCCCAACAAGGCCATCAACGTATAATTGCTGTCCTCTGTTAGCATGTGTTTTTTATTTTTGTATTGTTCCATTTGAGGATATTATCATTTTTGATGTCCTCCATAAACTAGTAATCTGTTATCAATCTGCTTTTCAAAAGCCTGCTGGCAGACTTGAACATACTGTGGTTACATAAAGGGGACTTGGTGATGACATAGTCAAACAGGGGCCTTGTTCTATGGGATAGCTTCCAACACTGTGTCCATTGGTGTTCCTTCTACAGTTTTATCTGAATTACAAATTGGTAGCAATATCCAGGCCCGGCTATTCATTGTCTCCTGCCTTACCATTAGGGTAGAAGGCCTCTGTATAGAGTTAGAGGAGTTTGTATTTGCCTATTTCTTGCCGAACATATTATTCTGTTTAAAAGACCCTTTTGGGAATATAATCACAGCTTCACATAAATTGTGTTGTTAATTTCTTACCAGGGGTGTGTCAGAATGGTTGCCACAGTGATATTAGATATTTGGGCCCCAGGTCCAATGTACACACACTTTAACAGTTACTGTATCTATGCCCTTTTGTAATACCCAAATTGAATCATGGTAGCGATTTCACTTCCTGCTGGATGGCACACAACCTCACTACCACTGAGAAGTGAGTGACATTCTGCCAGGACATTGGATAGAATGTAAAAGTGCTGTTTAATTTCCTCCACGTTCTTAGGAATTAACACTCATTGATTTCTATCTGTGGGGAACTTTAAAGGATGCAGTGTACTGTAGAAAACCTCCTACACATACTGCACACAGGGAATACATTTAAACACCACGCAGAGTACTTCCTTTGGTCAAGTCAATGTTGTTGATGTCTAGTCCAGTGTCTAGATGTTAATGGTGACCACTTTGAGCACCTAATGTCATTGCATAATTTAACCATAACTTACAGGTACCCTTTGATATTTATATAAATCTAATGTATCACTACTATGGATGAGCCGAACACCCCACGGTTCGGTTCGCATCAGAACCTTCGATTGGACTGAACGTTCGCGCAAACTTTAGAACCCTATTGAAGTCTATGGGACTCGAACGTTCTAAATTAAAAGTGCTAATTTTAAAGGCTAATATGCAAGTTATTGTCCTAAAATGGGTTTGGGGATCCAATGTCACTGCCCCTTGACTGCTCTGATCCATTACACTCTAGGCCTTGCTCTGAAGCCCCCCACCGCCGCCAGCTATCACAATCTTTCAGCGGTGAATGACGCTTTTATGCAGCACAGCGCCCCAGCAGGAAAAGAAGCAGATGGACTGACCTGATGATTTTTCCTTATGGATCTTGTACAATGCCTACTTTTACATCACTAAATGTGAGTTGCCTGTACTAACCTGATTATTAAATTGTTTTTTAAAACATCTACACTTAGAGACGCCTCTTCCCTTGCTTTTTGTTGTTAAGTAGAATCTGTTTGTAATTTTGAAATGGTACATTTTTAAATTGTAGCTCCAACCAAAAAATATTTTTTTAAGCTTTTTGGAAAACATAGCTGTAACATTTGTTTTGCTGTCTGTGCATCTGTTCAGAAGATTTCAC
The DNA here is from genome assembly GCF_905171775.1 of Rana temporaria. NCBI lineage: Eukaryota > Metazoa > Chordata > Amphibia > Anura > Ranidae > Rana > Rana temporaria. The sequence continues at coordinate 270,345,771 of NC_053491.1, read as the reverse complement.
CTCACTTTCTGTCCCAATGACAAATGTTTTTTTGATTTTTTTTTTTTTTTTTTTGCGAAACAAGGATTGGTGATAAAGCATCAGTGGACAGGAGACACCTCTTGCAAAAGAGAATTTCCCTTCCTTGAGGTAGATTTGCTTTCACCTCCTGTTGTCTCCTTCCATTTGCAAGTAGGAGTCATTTGTAAGTTGGATGTTTGAAAGTAGGGGCTTGCCATATATACTCTGCAGAAATTTGGGCACTAGGTGTTGGTGTTGCCACAACACTGTAAGCCCTCACAGTTACTCTTGGTGGGCGCAGGAATGGGCCCTGCTGTGAAATATTAGATCAAAAATTGTAATTACATGCCCCCAAGCACACCAGATCAAGCACATCAAGCATCTTTTTGCCTGCGTACCTGCGTAGCCCCTTGAACGCCTACGGAGCAGAGCTGGTTCCCAGGACAAATCAGCACAGAAAGAGGCCACGGAGGAAGAAGAGGAGGGCGTGGAGGAGAGAGGTGTGTCACAAACACCAGTAGTAGCATTTTGGAGTAGTGGTGGTGGAATAACCTCCAACACTACTGTACCTTGTCCTGCATTATTCCCAGCTGCCAGCAGAATCACCCAATGTGCCGTGAAAGATAGGTAACGTCCCTGTCCATGCCTGCTGGACCATGAGTCAGCGGTAATATGCACCTTACCGCTGACCGCCCTGTTCAGCGAGGCATGGACATTTCCTTCCACATGCTGGTAGAGAGCCAGAATCGCCTTCTGTGAGAAAAAGTGGCATTTTGGAACCTGCCACTGAGGTACCGCACATTCTTGTAGATCCCTGCCTTGGGTTGGTATTAGTATGAGAACACCAGCAATTGTATTCACATAGATTTAGGTGCACACTGTGCAGAGGACACAGTACACCAAGTGAAAATACTTGCAGATCCCTGCCTGTGGTATTAATATGAGAACACCAGCAATTGTATTCACGTAGCTTTAGGTGCACACTGTGCAGAGGACACAGTACACCAAGTGAAAATACTTGCAGATAGTGATGTCGCGAACCTAAAATTTTTGGTTCGCGAACGGGCGAACCGCCATAGACGAACCGACATAGACGAACCGCCATAGACTTCAATGGGCAGGCGAATTCTGGCCACAATAGTGATGGAAAAGGCAAAGACACCCTGGCAGACAAATGACTACTATTATGTATTGCAGTAAATTTTGTTTTTATATCTTATCAACTGTGCCAACACAATATAGATGAGATGTGGCACTGGACAGGTGGGCACAGTTTACGCTGTGAGCCTGGGCCCCTTACATTACACAGCACCCCACAGCTCTGGACCCCTTTACATAGCACCCTGCACCACTGGACCCCTTTATATTACACAGCAGCTTGCACCACTGGGCCCCTTACATTACACAGCACCCCACAGCTCTGGACCCCTTTACATAGCTTCACCACTGGACCCCTTTATATTACACAGCAGCTTGCACCACTGGGCCCCTTACATTACACAGCACCCCACAGCTCTGGACCCCTTTACATAGCACCCTGCACCACTGGACCCCTTTATATTACACAGCAGCTTGCACCACTGGGCCCCTTACATTACACAGCACCCCACAGCTCTGGACCCCTTTACATAGCACCCTGCACCACTGGACCCCTTTATATTACACAGCAGCTTGCACCACTGGGCCCCTTACATTACACAGCACCCCACAGCTCTGGACCCCTTTACATAGCACCCTGCACCACTGGACCCATTTATATTACACAGCAGCTTGCACCACTGGGCCCCTTTATATTACACAGCAGCTTGCACCACTGGGCCCCTTACATTACACAGCACCCCGCCGCTCTGGGCCCCTCTACATAGCACCCAGCACCACTGAACCCCTTTATATTACACAGCAGCTTTCACCACTGGGCCCCTTACATTACACAGCACCCCACAGCTCTGGACCCCTTTACATAGCACCCTGCACCACTGGACCCCTTTATATTACACAGCATCTTGCACCACTGGGCCCCTTACATTACACAGCACCCACAGCTCTGGGCCCCTCTACATAACACCCAGCACCACTGGACCCCTTTATATTACACAACAGCTTACACCACTGGGCCCCTTTATATTACATAGCAGCTTGCACCACTGGGCCCCTTTCATTACACAGCACCCCACAGCTCTGGACCCATTTACATAGCACCATGCACCACTGGACCCCTTTATATTACACAGCAGCTTGCACCACTGGGCCCCTTACATTACACAGCACCTCACAGCTCTGGACCCCTTTACATAGCACCCTGCACCACTGGACCCCTTTATATTACACAGCAGCTTGCACCACTGGGCCCCTTTATATTACACAGCACCCCACAGCTCTGGGCCCCTCTACATAGCACCCTTCACCACTGGACCCCTTTATATTACACAGCACCCTGCACCTCTAATCTAACTAAACTATACAGTGTATAAATATATGTACAACTCCTGGGATGTATATATATCCTCTACACACTGTAACATTAACTGACTAGCCTGCCTGCTAACTCCAAAAAATTACACTCTCTCTCTCCCTCTCTGTCTTTCTCTGTAAACCACGCAGCACAGATTACAGAGAAAAAAAAAGCAGACTGATTGATTAGCCCTAACAAGGGCTGTTTGGGGTGCTGTTCTAACAGCAGAGATCAGATGAGTCTTTCAGGACTGGAGTACACTGGCCTTGCTATCGCTTTCCCTATAAAATCAGCAGCAGCAACACTGTCCCTCCTCTCACTAAGAATGCAGGTTCAGAATTAATCTAAAATGGATGCTGCCCTAGAGGTGGGAAGGTCAGGGAGGGAGGGTATGCTGCTGATTGGCTAGAATGTGTCTGCTGATTGTGAGGTAGAGGGTCAAAGTCTGCTCAATGTTAATTAATAGGAGGCAGGTCGAACATCCCATATGTTCGCCGGCGGCTGCGAACGTGAACAAGCAAAAATCGATGCAAACTATTCCCTGGCGAACCGTTCTATACATCACTACTTGCAGATCCCTGCCTGTGGTATTAATATGAGAACACCAGCAATTGTATTCACATAGCTTTTAGGTGCACACTGTGCAGAGGACACAGTACACCAAGTTAAAATACTTGCAGATCCCTGCCTGTGGTATTAATATGAGAACACCAGCAATTGTATTCACGTAGCTTTAGGTGGACACTGTGCAGAGAACACAGTACACCAAGTGAAAATACTTGCTGATCACTGCCTGTGGTATTAATATGAGAACACCAGCAATTGTATTCACATAGCTTTTAGGTGCACACTGTGCAGAGGACACAGTACACCAAGTTAAAATACTTGCAGATCCCTGCCTGTGGTATTAATATGAGAACACCAGCAATTGTATTCACGTAGCTTTAGGTGGACACTGTGCAGAGAACACAGTACACCAAGTGAAAATACTTGCTGATCACTGCCTGTGGTATTAATATGAGAACACCAGCAATTGTATTCACGTAGCTTTAGGTGCACACTGTGCAGATGAGATACTACGCCAAGTGAAAATACTTGCAGATCACTGCCTATGGTATTAATATGAGAACGCCAGCAATTATATTCATGTAGCTACACATATGACATCAGACAATTCATCACTTGTTCCACTGAATATGTTATTTATGTACTTATATGCCCTTGTCATTTGCTCTATGTGGGCCGTACGATGCACACCCTACAGAAACGGGTAGGTGAACACTGATGGTTCATACAGAAAGGTCTCCATGAACATATGTTTCTATACAAATAACTTTTGTCTACTTTGCTTAGTTAGTAAGGCTTGATATACATACTCATGCCAAAGCATACATGCTCTCATACAAAAATATTATTATACTATATAACTTGACGTTTATCTTACTAATTTTGGCAAATCATTGAGACACATACATTTATGTGTACAGCTGATTTCTATCAAGTCGCATACTGAGACAATTAGGACCATTCACCTTCACCCATGCCATGTCTGCCGCCTGACGTCCTCCCTGGGGGTATCTGTGTCTGTTTTCTCCCCCTCAGCTCCCGTGCCACACTTTGGCTGCTGCCGTCCATTTGGGGGTTCAGCAATAGAGACACTGGTTTAGTTCATTGGTAAGTATTGGGCCAGTTTGTTCTGGCCCATTCTGCCATTGTTCTTGGATTTACCACTGTGACACATCTCTCTATCTATTTAGATATGTCCCATCCGCATCCACCCCTGATGAGTGAGCAATGATCTTGCGAAACTTATGTCGGGTTTTCTGATGCGTGCATTTGTATATACTGCATTGTACACGGTTTGTATCAATTTTAATTATTCTTTATTATGTGCAAATCCACTGGTTAAGCTATTATGCTGTATTATTCATGTATGTACATCTATTTTAATACAAATTTATACTGTTACTATTTTTGTTACTTAGTGGCAAACTGTAGTAATCAATGTAATTCGTATGAGATAACTGTCAACAAGCAGTTAAATCACTCAGTAGAGAGAGATCCCCAACTGTTGCCCTCAGGCTTAAGCCTCGTACACACAATCGGATTTCCATCGGACAAAGCGTAGAACTTTTGTCTGAAGGGCATGCCTGCCATCACACAAATTGCCTCTGAAAATCCGATCATGTGTACAAGGCTTTAGTCACCAGTGTTGCTATAGTATGTTTGTATATGTGGCAATTTGATAGTGAGCAAACATTCTATTACAATTTTTTGTCAAAATTACAAAGCAATTGAAAATAAAGCAGAGGTTTGATCAACAACAATAGGATTGGATGTGAGTTTCCATATTTGATAACAGCAGACAAATCTGGTCACTTTCTATGAAATTGCTATGGTTGTTTTGTTGTTGTTTTTGTTTTGATTTAATTTAAATTAGATTGCTCAATAAACTCTACTATACTCAAAAAACTCTACCAAAGCTATCCTTTTTGATTTTCCAATCAATTAAATCCTGGTGATCAATCAAACTTGTGGCAATTACTTGTGACTTTAGCTGTGACTCAAAAGTGGTTAAAACTGACTATAAATTGCCAAGTATATACAGAATGTCCTGCTTATGTCTTATCCTTGCCTTCAATTAAGCAAACATTGCAACTTTGCCAATAAAACACTGACTTTATGTTTTATGGCAAGGGGTAGATCATTTTTTTTAAAATATACATTAACATATTGTAAATCTATTTTTCAAAATGATAATCTGTCATGCTATTAAGTGGTAAGATAGTGTTTATAATTTGATAACAGAACATGAGACTTCTTTATATCGATGATCACACTTAATATTTATTGTTCAAGCTTTTTGGTGTACTAACACTGTAATGAGGCATGAAATAGAATCTATTCAGCCTTCTAAAGCAATATTCAGTGAAAGGTTAGTAGAATATAATGAAATGCATTCATCCAGTGGAATATATGTCAGTATTCCAACCCTCAAAGACATTACATTTTATAGAGTATGTGTAATTATCTAAATTTTTAAATTCCTTAAAATATAAAAATGTAACACCTCTTCAAAAGAATGTACACCTCTACATGGTGTATTTGGTAAATTTTTTTGATTTTCTCTTCAATTTCAACATTATTATTATTAGTATTATTATTACTACTATTATCATCACCTTCATCATCATCATTAATAAGCAAGTTAATTTCCCACTTGACCTCCGGAAAAAGCTTTACCCCCCTTCATGACCAGGCCATTTTTTAATACGACACTGCTTTATTTTAACTTACACGGTCATGCAACGCTGTACTCAAATGAAATTTATGTATTTTTCCCCACAAATAGAGCATTCTTTTGGTGGTATTTGATCACCACTGGGTTTTTCATTTTTTGCGATATAAACAGAAAAAGACCAAAATGTATTCTGCTACATATTTTTAGTAAACGTATATTGGTTGGATTGTACAAAAGTTATAGGGCCAGATTCACAAAGAATTGCCCTGGCGCAGCGTATCAGAGATATGCTACGCCGCCGTATTTTACCTGGCGGAATTTCGAATCCAGGAAGATTTTGCGCTGTAAGTTACGGCGGCGTAGTGTATTTCTCGGCGCGTATTTCAAATTGGGCGGGTAGGGGGCGTGATTCATTTTAATGAAGCGCGTCCCCGCACCGATTGAAATGCGCATGCTCCGTTTCGAAATTTCCCGCCGTGCTTTGCGCGAAATGACGTGGCACCGACGTAATTTTTTGAACGTAGACGTGAGTTACATCCTTTCCTATTCACGGACGACTTACGCAAAAAAAAATTCAAAATACGACGCGGAAACGACGGCCATACTTTAACATGGCAAGTTTATCTATATGCCACGAAATAGCAGCTTTAACTATACGCCGGGAAAAGCCGACTAGCGACGACATACGAGAATGCGACGGCCACGCGTACCTTTGTGGATTGACGGAAAAAGCGAATTAGCATACCCGACGCGGAAAATGACGCAAACTCCACCCAGCGGGCGCCAAAGTATTGCACCTACGATCCGAAGGCGTACGAAGCCGTACGCCTGTCGGATCGAAGCCAGAAGCCGTCGTATCTTGGTTTGAGGATTCAAACTAAAGATACAATGTGGCAAATTTGAAAGTACGCCTGTGTATCAGTAGATACGCCAGCATACTTCTTCTGTGAATCTGGCCCATAGCGTTTACAAACTATGGCATATATGCTGGAATTTGTATTTATTTATTTTTGTAATACTAGTAATGGAGACAATAAGCGACTTATAGTGGGACTGTGATATTGTGGCGGAAGTCTGACACTAACTGACACTTTGTGGGAACCAGTGAAACTAACACAGGGATCAGTGCTAAAAATATGCACTCTCACTGTACTAATGACACTAGCTGGGAAGGGGTTAAACATCTAAGACAATCAAAGGGGTTTACAGACACAATCACTGTGTCCCACGATAACATCTGTATGGGAGTTTAGGGACAAGCACCCACACTGATGTCATATTGGGTCACAACGGCTGTGTCTGTGCAGCTGCTGTGTCCCAATAGACATGAATGTCACTGCCGGCATAGGGATGCATGAAAGAGGGCATAGAAGTAGGGCAGGAATTTAGTTAAATCGGAACTTCAGTCATTTTTTAAAACTTTACATCTATTAAATCTTCTGCCCTTGTTGTTTTAACTTTGGATAGTAAAATATGTTTTTTTCTGCCAATAAATACCTTATACAGCCTGCTTCCTGTTTCTTGTCTGGAAAATAAGCCTAGGATTATGACATCATGCACAGCTCTCCCTCTCACTCTTGTGAGAGTTTGCCAGGAAGGGAGAGGGGATGAGTCATAAGAGGGCTAATGCGTGCTGCAGAGCTGGAGGTGTGCCTCTGTGTGTCTGTGTAAATCCAGGAAGTGAACAGGAAGCAGTTTCAGCTGCCCACAGTTAAAATGGATGCAGCCAGACTTAGTGGAGGCAGATTTCTGCAGCATATTTGGCAAGTACAGAATCACAGTGTATATAAAATAATATGCAAAGTGGTTGGAGGGAAACTTCAGAATGACATAGATGTTTTTTATTACAAATTATGTAAACAGATTGCATTTCCTCTTAAAGCTATGCACTATTTAGAAAGACTGCTGGGGAAAACAAAATTAATTCAGTATAATTGAGGGCAAAATAAATGTTGAGGTTAGTTTGTTAAAGAAACCTATTTGGGGCACATGCGCGGAGCTCTGGAAGATGGACACTTAGTATCAGAGCTCTGTCCCGCTCCGGACATTCAGCGCTCCCCATAGCCAGATGCATGAGCTAAAAACACCCCAGCACAGCAACCTTTAGGTGGGCATACTCTCCAGACCACTTCTATGTCCTCGGGGATGACCCGGCGGTGTCTGTAGGTGCAATTCAACACGATCCTGGAGGCTGACAAGATCTCCAAGATAGGGGCGGAGCGGCCATTACACAAGGCCACACATCCAGGAATCCCTCCTCACTCAGCCTGGTGGGACTCACAGAGGGAAGAAGTATGTGCAGCATCTCCCAACACCTCACCTCACAGGGGCCCTGCCTCACCAGCTTCAACAGAGTCCCTCATCAATCAAGTCCTAGATGAGCTCCTCATGTCCGCTATGACTGCCACCTCACCAGGGCCTAGTGACCCTCTGCTTGGTGTGGGCCAGCTCCCCTCACAGCCCCAGGACATGGCACTCATGTTCCCACATTTTTAGAGATGCTGGACAGGGGCCTGGCCCAGACTGCAGCTAAAATAACTGCTGACATTAAAATAGATCTTCAATCCCTGGGCTCTCACATCGAAACTATAGAAAACAACATGGATGCTATCATGGCCTGCACAAACCAAAATACAGACCACATACAGGACATTCATAATCAACTGGATGTCGCTATGGCCAAAATTGATGAACTCAAAAACAGGTCTCGAGGGTATAATTTTAGGATCAGGGATTTACCCGAATCAATCACAAATATCCCTGCTGCAGTTAATTCCCTCATCAAAGAACTTGTCCCTGATATTTGCCCCCACAGATCTGAACTTGACCGAGCCCTCAGGGCTCTAGGGCCCCCACGATCTGATGGACTCCCCCGTGACATTCTTGTTAAGCCACACTACTATACAGTGAAAGAAGAAGTTATGAAAAGGGCCAGATCCACCTCCCAACTACAAATCATGGGCCATCCGATCCAGATCTTTGCTGACATCTCCCCCTCCACAATCCAAAGGAGACGAGCACTCAAACCCCTACTGGTGGCTCTGACTCAGCAGAACATCAAATACTGGTGGCTATTTCCCTTCAGTCTGAAACTTGAGGTCAATAACAAGCCATACAGATTCTCCACATTTCCTGAAGGGGAGAATTGACTACAGAAGCTGGGCATAATATCAAGGGACCCCCCATCCCCAATGCAAACCTCATCATCCATCTCCTCCCAGAGGCCCTTCTCGGCCAGCCCACTTACCTCACATTGGCAAAAACCCAAACTCAAAAAAGCTAAGGAAGGACGACTTACAGCTGGATCCGTGAAAATCACTGACACCTCATCTTACTCTCTTGTTCGGGCTTAACCCTTGAAGACCCTGCACTACCGATAAAGTCCACTCCTTAACATTGACTGACGTCCTGGAATCCCTCTTAAGCTTCCAGAATGCTAACCTCACATATTCCTTTGATGTCTTTTTCCTTCAGCCGGGGAAATTACTTTTCCTTCATGGAAGCAGTCTTCCTGGCAACCAACTCTACATGAGAGGCCCCAACCCAAAGGATTCACCCCAGGATGCAACTGCCTGAATACGGCTTTGCAATATTGCATGACTTGCCCAGACATAGCTATGTGCTGTTCTGATGCCTCTCATTCTCTCCCACTACTCCAACAGGAATCATTTGGACAGTGCCCATCTTTTTTACTGGGAAATTTGCTAATCCATTGCACTGCTACTAGACTTACCCTACCTATCCCATTTGGTCTTTAGCAATTTCTCGCCCCATGTTCTTTATCCCGATCCTGAATCTCATATCCTTTAACCCTCAATGTCATCATCGGCTTACCAGTAGCCAGACCTCACTCTCCTCCCCCTCATTCAATCAATGCACTTGCCTCACCAAGGCTTGTTATAATGAGTTTTCTTTTTTTTTTTTACGTTTATGTTGATGCCTCCTATTTTGTATCATTCACTAGTTTAATATGGGGGGGCACTGTGACACTCATGAACCTCCTCCTGACTCCGGAGAAGCGGAATTTTCCTCCCTCCTGGCCAGAACATTCCCTCTTATTAGAGGGACACAGTTTGTGTATTTAAGAGAAGAGGGGGTTTTCTCCACCTCTTCCCCTTAGTTATCACCATGTTTATCTTCCTTTCTATTCTCCAACTACTCCTTTTCTCTTGCACTAACTTCTCTTTTACCCTAGCGATCCGGTTGAGCTCGCACCTCTCCAGACTCCCTAACAACCACTGAATGAACTGTCTTAAATTCCCGACCTTTACATCTCCTACCAGCTTGGAGGTAAGTGACTGGTACTCTCAGCATTTTTTCCTACACTGCTCCACGACTGACTAATTCTACCACAACAAACCCTTCCTTGTGCATTGCTACACACAATGTCCAGGGAATGAACTCACCAGTTAAACACCGGAAAATCTTAAAATACTATTGTCATGGACCTTGGAATGCTGAAGTGTTTCTACTTAAAATCTGTTACACAGTGGGGGTCTTCTGCCCTGTCTTAAGGCTAACCCCCCCCCCCTCCAGACGGCTCCATGGTCTGGAGGAAAAGCATTGTTCTGTGTTTGGCTATCAAAAATTGTGAGAGAAAAAAAGAATTGGTCAAAAAGGAATACGGATAAATATGACTGCAATTTATTTATTATCCACATAAAAACACATTAATAACACAAAAAGTACCAGTATCTCCACAGCACTAGTAAAATTAGACGTTAGTCTAAACAAGGACAAGTGGCCACCACAACCATACACACAGCTTACATACACCTGCAGGAATCAAAGAACTGGGGCATGATAAAGAATATATAAATCACAGGGCTAGATTGAGGATAGTATAGCCGCAAAAAAATCTGTGAAGCTGGATACAGTTCCAATCAATTCTATCACCAGTTCATAGGGGACAAATTCCACATGGAGATGAAGTAGATAAAACTACAATTCAATGGTAGACAGCAGCAAGTAAGTCATTGGAAACACTGCTAGTTTGGCAATGATAGGTGTGATTACCATATAATAGGATCTGTTGGAACCAAGCAAGGATTGCTGTAGAGGCTGCAATCAGCAAGATGTACCATACTTCGGTACAGCTGAAAAACAAGATCACAATATCAAAGACTGCTTATTGCTTAGATCTTACCGCCCTTGGAAAGTAGTCAGTATCTGTAGATTTCAGAGATTCCTCTGGTTACAGAGGCCGGCGTTTTTTTGCAGATTCCTCCAGTAGTAGGATAGGAAGTGCGCCCTCAATTCAGGTCCTCTGCATACCAAGACCAGACCATTCAGTTCCAGGGTGAATAGATGCCTTTGTAATGTTTTTGAATGCCAGTAGATGGCAGTGTAGATAGGCAATAAGAAGTCAGCATGCAGTTTTAAATACTTGCTGTATGTCTCAAAGTGATGTCCATGCAGTGATGTATGCTGCAGTAAAAATAGATTCTCAAGTTGGGAGAAAAGGCCCCCAGTAAAGATATAATCAGGTGGCTGTAGTGATGGTCAGTCCTGCTTCATCGCTGATAAGCGTGATGCTTACATGTTTCGATCCTAACAGATCTTCATCGGAGCATACAGTAGATGTGTGTTCAAGATCTCCCATTAAATAGCCCAGGGTCATTAGTAATTGTTTGATTTCAGCTGGGTTAATTAGAAATCAGATACATCTAACACAGTGACATTCAAGACAAACAGACTAACTAGTGGAGTGATATGGTAGCATATTGCCGGAATTTTTTAAATACCCAGGTAAAAAGTAAAAAATAAGAAGTAGTGAATATAAAGAATTATTATCTTATCACAATAGAAATAAAGATTGTATAGCAGGATGTATCCTGTTAATTGGGAAGATGACACTGGTTTGAGGAAAAATGGTATAGGTAAATCTAGAAGGTATATATCAACCAATGAGGTTATTAACCATTTAAGTCGCAGAGGGATATTTTACATAGATTTCCATTCCTCACTCAGTGCCATATCTTCCGATTTTGCACACAGGTATTACATATAGTCGGAAGGCACTCAGGTATAGGTCTCATATACAGGCAGATCAGGAAAGGGAGAGAGAGGGGGAGAGGGGAAGGGGGGGGAGAGGAGATGGAGTATTGTGGGGTGAAATGGGGCAGGGGGTTTAGCTATAATAGAATAACAAATTGCCAGTAATAGATGCCTTTTTCACGAAAACATACATAATACTTAGATTGAACATTTTTTTAGAGTCATCCCATTAAAAGGGGGTATATATAGGCAAAAGATAAGCTAAACTTAAAAAGGATAGGATGATCCACAGTAGTATTCTATTCAATATGGCAGCATAGGTCATGTACCCTAGGTAATTTAAGCTGGGCATAGAGGGTATTTCAACAACCATAGTATTACCTGTGACCCATAAAGGGCGATCTAGGGGTCCAAGAAGACCGCTAGATTGCATTCATTATTTAACCCCTGAGGCTGGAGACTGCCTATATTGTATATCCACATTTTCTCTTTGCGATAGAGAATCCTGTCAAAATCGCCCCTCCTTTGGGGTAGATTAAGCCTGTAGATACCCCTACATCTAAGTCCATCCGGGACACCATTGTGGTATTTTAGAAAATGTAGAGATAGTGGTCGATCGTCATCTTTTTTGTTAATGCTTTGGACATGTTCACTTAGGCGGATTTTCAGTTGACGTTTAGTCTTACCGACATACATCAGACCGCACGGACAGGTGAGTAGGTAGATTACTCGGCACTATGAAAGGTATCAGTTTTTTCTATATATTTACACATGGAGCATCTACCACAGGGATACATCCCTTTTAGAGGTGGCAGATCTGTAAGCAAGTTGGATTTAGTAGTTCTCTGGTACTCAGAGTGTACCAGACAGTCTTTTAAGTTAGTGGATCTTCTTGCTGTTAGAAGGGGACGATCACCAACGATACTTCCCAGGATGGGTGCTTCAGATAATATGTGCCAGTGCTGATTAAGTATAGATTTTACCTTTTCCCACTGTTCACCATATTTTGTTATTATCCTGATTGGGGTGGTTTGAATTTTAGGTGCTTGTAACCTATCCACACTTCGTTTAGCAAGAAGATCCTTTCTATCCATTTGGTATGCACGTTTCTTGGCTTTACGAATGCAGTTATGGGAGTATCCTCTCTCCCTAAACCTGCTGTACAGGTCTTGTGATTCAAATGCAAAGTCATTTTCGTTAGAACAGTTCCTTCGAGTTCGGAGGAACTGTCCAACTGGAATACCATGAATAAGCGAGCTAGGGTGGTCACTGGTAGCGTAGAGGAGTGTATTCGCCGCAGTCTCTTTTCTAAAGGTTTTGGTCAGAATTTTTTCATTTTGGGCGAATAGGGTTAGATCAAGGAAAGACAAAGATTCCCTATGCCAGGTATAGGTCAGCCTTATATTCCTCTCATTCTGGTTTAGTTCTTCCATGAATGAATCTAGCTCTTGGGGGGTACCCACCCAGATCATGATCACGTCATCTATGTACCTCAGCCACAGGCAACAGTGGCCGAGGTACAAAGATGAGGCGTACACTATTTCATGTTCCCAAAGCCCTAGGTGTAAATATGCATAGGATGGAGCCCAAGGGGCTCCCATTGAGGTTCCCCTGGTCTGGCGATAGTTTATATTCATGAATTGGAAGCAGTTATGCTCAAGCATGAATTGCAGAGTGTCAATGATGAACTCATTCTGTGCTGCCAGGTTGGGGAACTTTTGGCAAAGAAAGTGGTCCACCGCCCTGAGTCCCCACTCATGGGGTATCGACGTATACAGGGATTCAACGTCGATCCCCACGAGTAGGGCCCCGTGGGGTAAGACCACCCCATCAAGATGACTCAAAACATCCCGAGTATCCTGAACATAGGAGGGGAGCCCATGAACCAGATCTTTGATGAGTGCATCAATATATTTCCCCACTCTCTCCAGGGGTCCTTGGACTGCTGACACTATAGGCCTCCCAGGGGGATTAGTGGCTGATTTGTGGAGCTTAGGAATAATATAAAAGGTGGGAGTGTTAAATTCAGTGACCTTTATATATTCATATTCTCGCTTTGTTAGTAAACGTTCCTCAAGGGCGAACCTAAGTCTATAGTTGAGATCATCAATGATAGCGACAAAGGGGTTACTCACAAGTTTTTGATAGGTATTTTTGTCGCCCAAAAGACGCATCACCTCATTTTCATACATTTGTTGGGGCAGTAAGACCGTATTGCCCCCCTTGTCACTACTCTTGATAACTATATCTGTAGCCATCTCCAGCTCCCTACATGCCTTTCTCTCCTCTTTGGTAATGTTATCAATCCCTCTCCAGTTCCAATTAATCCTGGACAGGTCTTTTTGTACCTGTTCCAGGAAAAGCTGGATTCATTTGTGTTTTGACAATGCCGGCATCTTTAATGATTTTATTCTAAGATTGGAATTGCGTGGGGCATCAGATACAGGAACTATAGTGTCGTCCTCCAAGTCCTCATTTTCTTGTAAGAGGGAGACTAGTGCATCAAGGGCCTCTCGTTCCTCTTTATTAGTATCAATCATATCTGATTTCTGCTCTCTTTCATTATGCCAGTATCTAAAGATTATTTTTCTAAGAAAGAGGCTAATATCTTTATATACTTCAAATTCATTCATTGCCGATTTGGGCGAGAATGAAAGTCCCTTTTGTAGGAGGGAGATATGATGCTCATTCAATTGGAAGTCTGATAAATTAACAGCTTTCATATCAGTATGGTTTGAGGTCAGTGTTGTCGGTTTAGTGGGCGTGATTGTTCTGTGTTTGGCTGTTTGTGTACTGTGATTGCCCCCTGGGGCTTCTGTCTCATTACACATATCAGTCCTCCTATTCAAGCTATCGGACCAATCCCTGCTGACCCTGTTTCAAGTCCTCATTTGCACGGCCAAGGGGACCTAATTGAGAACTACAATATACTTTACAATTGACCAATAGGAAAGTGGTTGTTGGGGGCAGGGTGTTCAAACTGCTGTATAAAAGTGTGTGTGCATCCAATAAAAGAGTCTCCAGTTTGAACTTACTTACAGCCTGCCTGGTGTTTGTTCTGATGGATTTCGAACGACACATAGCTGTAGTTCGAATCCCGGAGCATCGGATGGCTAAACCATCAGACGTTGCGATCTGCAATCTGATCCAATAGTAGCAGAGGAGTGTCGAGAGAGCGGAACCGAGCGAGCAAGGGTCTCATTATAACTATTATAACCAGAAAATAGATATACTCTTTCTCCAAGAAACATACTTACCTTGCACCTATTCACCCTCATATATACATCCCAAATTCCGTCTTGCTAGTGCTGCCTCAAAAACTAAAGGGGTAGCTATATTTTTCTCCCGTAACTGCCAGTTTCCTTTATCTCTGAATTTAAGGACCCTAAGGGAAGATTTGTCTAATTGATAACAAACTTTACTCCTTGGTGTCATATTATGCACCAAACCGGGGGCCAATCCCAATTCTTTGCTTCCCTATTTCGTGCCTTGAATCCACTAACTGAAGGTACTGTAATATACGGAGGTGACTCCAATATAGCCTTTGACATGGGGCTGTATAAAACTCGCCCCTTGAGTAAGTAATCTATACATCCAACCAGGCAGAGCCTTAATATAGCTAAACAGATCTACTGACAAGGACTAGTGGATATCTGGAGGAAAGTTAACCCGACCGTACAAAACTACAGCCACTATTCTAACCCTCACAATTCTTTCGCTAGAATTTACTTCTTTTTTCCACATCTGATATCCCACTAGAGTCTAAATCCTATTTAAAGGACTCTGCCTGCTCAGACCATTCTCTCCTCTTCCTAATAATAGGACGACCATCAGGACAAAAAAAAGTGCCCACTGGAAACTTAATGCTTTGTTTCTTAGTAACCCGACTCATGTCATTGAAATAGAACAAAACATCCGAGAATACTTCCTTTTGAATGATGTAGAGGACATTTCCCCAACTACGCTGTGGACAGCCCATAAGGTTACCATTAGAGGAAAGCTCATTCAAATGGCTTTGAAGCTACAAAAAGTGTGAAAGTCAGATATAGAAAAACTAGAAAAAGCCTTCTTACTCATTAACAAACAACATAAACGAGACCCCACTTCTGTCCCAATGGAGAAGCTAGACGCTGTACGGACAGCTCTGAACTTGGCTCTAACAGTGGTTGCATAGAAAAGCTTGCGCTGGAGTGGCGCTCCCGTTTATCAACCAGGTGACAAGGCAGGGTCCAAATTGGCAGTGTGACAGGAAGTCAGGTAAATCTGTGGGTGTTGTCACAGACGGGACATACATTTCTGCCTTGTTTAGACAATACACCAATTGTTATTAGGCGTCGGCTGCAACAGTAGCCGGAAAAGGTCTAAGGGCGTTGGAAAACTTCAATTGTTCAGAATGAGGCAATTAAGGCCTCTATAAGTATTTCAGAGGATTACCACTGATTTGCTGCATCCTGAGGCTTTGTGAGAAGGAGAGCAGTGTAGTGAAAGTCTTCTGAGGAGGTGAGGAAGATTGATTTTTATGTGTGATAAAAATCAAAAGACTATTGTTTTTCTGCTGTATGACCAGCAGTGTCTGTCCAGCACTAGGCTGTGCCAGACTCCCTAGATAGGTTCATGTGTGGTGAAGGTAGACGCCCCAAGTGGCCAGTGTTTATTATATGTTTGATTTTGTTTATGCTGTTTGGATGCTTGCACTGTCTGTCTGTATAAATTCAGTGTATAGTGAACCCATCCAGGGGGTCACACACCCCGCTACCGAGCTAACCCCTCAGACTTTTCACCCCAAGACCAGACCCTCCCCAGCTATAGGTAAGACTGCATCAAGGAATGGGGGTGGAGAGAGGGACCAAGGAGCAACTAGAGGAATTATCGGGACTACTGCTAATGTTTGGCGAGAGCGGCCTGGAAGACCCATCCCACAGGAGAGGACCAGAAGGTTGATTTGTTACCGTTGCCGGGAAGAGGGACATGTAGCAGCGGTTTGCCCAGCGGGTGATGAAGCCATGCAGTGTGACTTTCTGACAGAAAGACGACAGTCCCTTTTTGCAACCACATGCACTGCAGTAAAGGGAAATGAGAAACCTTTATATAGAATGTGCTTAGATGGTAAAAATGTTGTGGTATTGTTGGATTCAGGTAGCCTGGTCACCTTAGTGAAAAGTGATCTAGCGGTGGGAAAAACCTTACACCCGAAGAAAATGGCTGTAGTTTGTGTACATGGGGACACTCGAGAATATCCGGTGACTACGGTTTCCTTTGAAACCTCCCTCGGTAACTTGTGTCACCAGGTGGGTTTAGTTCCCAAACTGCCACATGACGCCATTGTGGGAAGGGATTTCCCAAAATTCTGGGAACTCTGGGACTGCCCAGATTCCTCAGTAGGTGGTTCTTCTGAGTCTGAACCATCTACTCCAGAAACCTATAACTGTGAGGATTCTCCTGAGTTTCCATTCTCAGTATTAGCAGGGGAAACACCAGTCCCTAGGGAGGAGCCTGCTACCTCAGAAGAGGAACAGGGGCCGATAGGGTTTGATGACCTCGAGGTGCACAGAGAACATTTTTTCACTGAGCAATTGAGGGACCCCACATTGCTAAGAGCCCGGGAGAATGTAGTGAAGATAGATGGGGAGTTAGTTCATTATTGAAAGGGACCTGTTATATCGAGTGTCACAGAGGATAGAGGACACCATTGAGCAACTGGTAGTGCCTAAACCGTACCGCAAGATGGTTTTGGAACTGGCCCATGGCCACATTCTTGGGGGACATTTGGGAACAGAAAAAACCCGGGAGAGGATCACCCAGAGGTCTTATTGGCCTTTGATCACTAAAGAAGTGGAATTGTACTGCTCTTCCTGTCCAGTGTGTCAGATTACTGCACCCATGCCACATTTCCGCAGTCCGTTGGTACCCCTGCCCATTATCGAGGTCCCTTTTGAGAGGATCGCCATGGACTTGGTTGGCCCCTTACTGAAGTCCACTAGAGGGCACCAGCACATCTTGGTAATAATGAACTATGCCACCCGGGACCCAGAAGCGATTCCTCTCTGAAACACCTCTGCTAAAACAATTGCCAAAGAGTTATTTCAGGTTTTCAGCCGTGTGGGTCTTCCTAAGGAAGTCCTAACTGATCAGGGCACCCCGTTTATGTCCAGGGTGACCAAAGAACTTTGTAAACTCCTGAAAGTGACCCAATTACGCACATCAGTATATCACCCTCAAACAGACGGGTTAGTGGAAAGGTTTAATAAAACCTTAAAACAAATGTTGAGGAAGGTGGGGGATAAAGACGGAAAGAATTGGGATTATCTGCTCCCTTATCTGATGTTTGCAATAAGAGAGGTTCCCCAATCGTCCACAGGGTTCTCTCCGTTTGAGCTACTGTATGGGAGACACCCCTGGGGCCTACTGGACATTGCCAGGGAAACATGGGAGAGTGAGAGTTCCCCTCATCGAAGTGTGATTGAACATGTGGCCCAAATGCAAGATAGAATTGCCCAAGTGATGCCGATTGTGAAGGAACATTTAGCCCAAGCCCAATTGGCTCAACAAAGGATTTATAATCGTGGGGCCCAGGTCCGTTCCTTTGCACCTGGTGATAGGGTGTTGGTCCCCACGGTCGAAAGTAAATTCCTAGCCAAATGGCACGGTCCATATGAAGTGTTGGAAAAAATGGGAGTGGTGAATTATAAAATTAGCCAACCGGGAAGACGAAAACCTGAGCAGCTCTATCACGTGAATTTGCTGAAACCATGGAAGGATAGAGAGTCCTTGTTCGCTAAGACTACCCGATTTTCTGCTCCATTTAACCTGGCTGTCCCTAAAGTTGGGATAGCGGAGACTCTATCCAAAACTCAGAAACAGGAGGTTAAAGAATTTGTGCTCCGTAATAAGGAGACGTTTTCAGACCTGCCAGGTTGGGTCTCCGGAGTTGAACATGACATTATCACCACACCAGGGGATAAGGTCAAGTTGAAGCCTTAAAGAATTCCAGAAGCCCGGCGAGAGGCAATTCGCCAGGAAGTAAAAAATATACTTGAGCTGGGGGTGATAGAAGAGTCAAATAGTGATTGGTCCAGTCCCATTGTCTTAGTGCCCAAACCAGATGGAAGTTGGCGTTTTTGTAATGACTTTCGCCGCCTGAATCAAATCACTAAATTTGACACCTATCCTATGCCCCGAATAGATGAACTGATTGATCGCCTAGGCACTGCCCGGTACATGACAACGTTAGACCTGACCAAGGGTTATTGGCAAATTCCTCTCTCGGAGTCGGCCAGGGAAACAGCATTTGTAACTCCAGACGGATCTTTCCAATATCGGAGGATGCCTTTTGGGTTACAAAATGCTCCCGCCACATTCCAACGCACCATGGATAAGACCCTTCGGCCTCATCGAGCCTATGCTGCTGCATACCTCGATGACGTTGTCATCCACAGTGAGGATTGGGAATCACACTTGCCAAAAGTTCAGGCTGTGTTGGATTCCATCTGGAAAGCCCGGTTTACAGCCAATCCAAAAAAATGTACCCTTGGGCTAGAAGAGGCGAAGTATCTGGGTTATACCATTGGAAGAGGTCTAATCAAGCCCCAAATAAACAAAGTTGAGGCTATTCAGGATTTGCCACGTTCATGTATTTTTGGGGATCGTGGGCTATTATCGCCGATTTATCCCCCATTTTGCCTCACAGGCTGCTCCCCTGACCATTTTGACCAAAGGGAAGGAGTCTAATGACCAAATAAACTCTCGAAGCATAAACAGCTTTTCAGGCTTTAAAACAGGTTTTAAATTTGCCTGATTTTTCACGGGACTTTGTGGTACAGACAGATGCGTCAAATGTGGCCTTAGGAGCTGTACTGTCTCAGATTATCAAAGGGGAGGAACACCCTGTTATGTACCTCAGCAGAAAGTTGAAGGCCCATGAGGAGAATTATGCCACCATTGACAAAGAATGTTTGGCGGTGAAATGGGCTTTGGATTCTCTCCGGTACTACCTTGTGGGTAGACAGTTTGAACTGGTGAATGATCATGCCCCATTGAAGTGGATGGCACAGAATAAAGAGACCAATAGGAGAATAAATAGGTGGTTCCTGGCCCTCTGGGAATTTTGTTTTGTGGTAACGCATCGCCCCGGGGGGTAAAATGGGGAATGCAGATGGGTTGTCCCGAGTGCATGCCTGCCTGGCAACCTGTGTCCCAACCCTAGGGTTGAAACAAGAGGGGGGGTATGTGACAGGAAGTCAGGTAAATCTGTGGGTGTTGTCACAGACGGGACATACATTTCTGCCTTGTTTAGACAATACACCAATTGTTGTTAGGCGTCGGCTGCAACAGTAGCCAGAAAAGGTCTAAGGGCGTTGGAAAACTTCAGTTGTTCAGAATGAGGCAATTAAGGCCTCCATAAGCAATCCAGAGGATTACCACTGATTTGCTGCATCCTGAGGCTTTGTGAGAAGGAGAGCAGTGTACTGAAAGTCTTCTGAGGAGGTGAGAAAGATAGATTTTTCTGTGTGATAAAAATCAAAAGACTATTGTTTTTCTGCTGTATGACCAGCAGTGTCTGCCCAGCACTAGGCTGTGCCAGACTCCCTAGATGGGTTCCTGTGTGGTGAAGGTAGACGCCCCAAGTGGCCAGGGTTTATTTTATGTTTGATTTTGTTTATGCTGTTTGGATGCTTGCACTTGTTTCCAGCAAGATGGAAGAATAAACCAAAATCTTTGTTTTCAACCGTCTTCGACTGCCTGTCTGTATAAATTCAGTGTATAGTGAACCCATCCAGGGGGTCAAACACCCCGCTAGCGAGCTAACCCCTTACAGCAGCCAGATTGACTCCTAAACAAAAGACGCATACCTTACCTAAAATCAAGTAAGGGAGTAACACTCTCTCCCTAAATCCCCAAAAGATCATGAAAGCTTTCCATGACTTTTACAAAAAACTTTATAGTACTGGACAAATGTCCCAAGATAACACCTTAGAAACCTTTCTTAACTCAATTAAAATCTTCATGATTAAGGGCCACCTTAGAGATAGGATAGGGGAACCGATAACAGCAGAAGAGATTACACAGGTAATTGATAATATAAAAAAATTGATCATATTATAAACCTTTTTCCACTACCTTAGTCCCATATTTAGCCCATTTTTTTAATTAGTTACGTAAAGGAACCCAGCTTGATAAATCTCTGAACTCAGCCTTCATCACAGTGATCCCCAAACCAGGCAAAGACCCCAGCTTAGTCGCTAACTATCGCCCCATATCCTTAATAAATAAGGATCCTTACCAAAATTATGGCAGACCGTTTTTCCTCCTTCATTTGTCTCTATGTCCACAAGGATCAAGTTGGCTTTATACCGGGATGACAAGGCCCTGACCAAATTTGAAGGTGTTTGATTCTGTATCCTGATCATTCCTTATATCTATCTTACATTGATGGGGATTTGGACAAACCTTCATGAACGTAATAGGGGCCCTCTACTCAAAACCTGAAGCGAAAATTTGATTACAAGGCTTTTACTCTGACTCTTTCCTGATGGCCATTGCCATTAAAGACCACCCGGGTATACACAGAGTTCAATGTACTTCTCTACTCTTTATCACCTCTCCTTTAATCTCTACCTAACATATGCAAACTACTGGATACATTTAGTGCAGTGGCAGGTCTCAAAGCAAACTATTTAAAATCTATGGCCTTGAAAATAACCCTACCAGAACACTTAGTTGCACGTTTGAAAGATAAATTCCAATTCATATGGAGTGACTTGTTTATCCCCTACTTAGATGTCAATCTGGCTGCCTTGACGGACCGCTTATATGCTGTTAATTTATCCTCGATGTTCCGCAAACTAGAGAAAAATCTTAAACATTGGGGCAATTTGGCACTCTCTTGGTTGGGCAGGGTTAACTCAGTAAAAATGATGCTACTGCCACGCATTCTCTATCTTTTTAGGTCACTCCCTATACCAATCCGGCAGGACCAACTCCAGAAATTCTAATCCAAAATTCTCAGATTTATATGGTCCTCCCCTAAATTCAGACCTCGATTATGGACCCTACTCTCTCCTACTCTTTAGCAACATGGGATTCTCTTAAGCACAACCCGCATTTAGGGCCAGATTCAGGTAGAATCGCGGCGGCGTAACGTATCGTAGATACGTTACACCGCCGCAATTTTTCATCGCAAGTGCCTGATTCACCAAGCACTTGCGTGAAAAATTACGGCGTAAGCCCGCGTAATTTAAATGGGCGTGTGCCATTTAAATTAGGCGCGCTCCTGCGCCGGACCTACTGCGCATGCTCCGTTTAGAAATTCCCACCGTGCTTTGCACGCAGTGACGTCATTTTTTCGAACGGCGACACTCGTAGCGTAATTCCGTATTCCCGGACGGCTTACGCAAACGACGTGAATTTTTAAATTTGCAATACGTTTGCTGTGTAAAGTTAAGGCACCAAAAACGACGACTAACTTTGCGACGGGAAACTAGACTAGCGGCGACGTAGCGAACGCGAAAATCCTTTGTGGATCACCGTAACTCCTAATTTGCATACCCAACGCTGGTTTACGACGCAAACTTCCCCCAGCGGTGGCTGCGGTACTGCATCCTAAGATCCGACAGTGTAAAACAATTACACCTGTCGGATCTTAGGGATATCTATGCATAACTGATTCTATGAATCAGTCGCATAGATACTCTGAGAGATACGACGGAGTATCTGAGATACGACGGAGTATCTGAGATACGACGGAGTATCTGAGATACGACGGAGTATCTGAGATACGACGGAGTATCTGAGATACGACGGAGTATCTGAGATACTCCGTCGTATCTCCACTGTGAATCTGGCCCAAAATCTCTAACTTGCACTCATTCTCTCACCTCTTTCGCAATCCTCTCTTTCCCCCAGGTATGGAAATAAACGCATTTAAATGGTGGTTTGATAAGGGGCTATATAGGTTTGGACATTTTGTTAACTCCTCTGGCCCTTTCTCTTTTGCTCACTGTGTGAGCAAACTTGAAATGGCAACTTCTGAAAGATTTCGCCATCATCCAAATCTCCCATTTTATCTATACATTGTGGACCACAAAACCTGACCCATTATCCTTTACAGAATATGAGCTCTGGTGTGAACAAGCCATGGAGCAGCAGGGGGGGGGGGGGGGATACCGGTGATCTATCGGGCACTAGTAATGGTAAATCCTAAAAACCTCTTCATGCTTGAATGAGAAAAAATTCCAATGAGATGGTATCTCGTTCCGCTGTGACTAACTAAAATATACCCCTCCTCTTCCCCCTTGTGCTTCCAAAATTGCATACACATGGGCGTATTGCTACATATTTGGTGGGAATGTCTCAATATCAGAAGTGTATGGAACAAAATCTTCGACTTACTTCAGAAAATTATGGCCCTTCCCATACAAAAATCCCCCCAGATAGCGCTACTCAATTTCCCTGTCCCTGGGGCTCCTAAACTGGTTTAACACCTTATTATGTTTACACTCATGGGAACTAAAATAACAATAGCTAGAGCCTGGAAACAACCTCACATTTCATTCATTGCGGTCAAAAGGAAAATCTCCTGGATTATGGCCCAAGAATAATTGGTTAGCACGTTGTTAGAAACTACCAAGAAATGTGAGGCTATATGGAAACCAAGGGCACAGTATGTGTAACTGAAGCTCTCTTCATAACCTAACCTATAACCCAGAAGCAAGGACAAGACTCACCCGGTCCCTAGGCTTTCTTTTCTGTCCTCCTATTTTCTCTTCTCCCACTTTCCTTCCCTTTCCTTATACTCTTTGGGCCAAATCCTCAAAAGAGATACGACGGAGTAACTGCTGTTACTCCGTCGTATCCCTGGTCCTAACTATGGAACTGATCCACAGAATCAGTTTTCCATAGTTAGGGAGAAGATCCGGCATGTGTAATTGAATTACACTGCCGGATCTTAGGATGCAGTACCGCATCCGCCGCTGGGGGCATTTTGTGTCGAAATGCCGCCTCGGGTATGCAAATTAGCACTTACGGAGATCCACAAAGCTTTTCTGCTTAGTTTTTTCTCCGTAAGTATTTAGTTGCATACGCAAAATTCGGGCTCCTTTTACATGGTGTAAAGTTAGTACACCATGTAAAAGCAGACCCTTCTGTCTAGCGACGCGTTTTTTTTTTCGAATTAGAATTTTTCTTTTTTCGCGACGTTTTTTTTTTTTTTTGACGCAACTTTATTGACCCGTCGCAATCCACAAAGCCCGGCGTAACATAATTTTGCGCTATGCACGTCGGGAAAATGACGTCACGAGCATGCGCAGTACGGCCGGCGCGGGAGCGCGCCTCATTTAAATGGGAATCGCCCCCATGAAATGAGGAACGCCTTGCGCCGGCGGAATTTAAGTTACACGGACAGAAATTTCTAGGTAAGTGCTTTGTGGATTGGGCACTTAGGTAGAAATTTTAAGGCAGTGTAAATTAAATTAGAAATTCGCCGTTACGTCGGGTCTTTGTGGATTTGGCCCTTTATCACTCTTAAATCCATAGTCCTCATATTGTGTCGCTAGATTTTCATACTATGACACAATGGGCTAGATTCAGTAAGAGTCAGGCCGGCGTATCAGTAGATACGCCGTCCTAACTCGGAATCTGCGCCGACCTAAGTTTAAGTGTATTCTCAAACAGAGATACACTTAAACCTATCTAAGATACGACGGCTTGCGCCGTCCTATCTTAGGGTGCAATATTTAGGCTGGCTGCTAGGTGGCGCTTCCATTGCGGTCGGCGTAGAATATGTAAATCACTAGATATGCCTATTCACGAACGTACGCCCGGCCGACGCAGTACAGATACGCCGTTTACGTAAAGCATTATCAGGCCTAAAGATATTCTATCAAATAGCTGGAATAGTAATGTTAAGTATGGCCGCCGTTCCCGTATCGAAATTCGAAAATTTTACGTCGTTTGCGTAAGTTGTTTGTGAATAGGGATTTACGTCATTTACGTCCACGTCAAAACCATTAGGCCCATGCGGCGTACGTTGCCGCAATGTACACTGGGATATGTAGGCGGACGGCGCATGCGCCGTTCCAAAAAACGTCAATCACGTCAGGTCAAACCAAATTAACATTAAACACGCCCCCTCAGCCTATTTTGAATTAGGTGCCCTTACGCCCGCCCGCTTTAGGCTATGCCGCCGTAACTTAGCAGGCAAGTACTATGTGAATCATCTACTTGCCTCGCTAACTTACGGCGGCATAGTGTAAACACGATACGCTACGCCGCCGCAAAGTTAGGACGCCCTTTGTGAATCTACCACAATGATTTTATATGTCTTTTTTCCCTCACTGTGGGTATGCATGTAAATCAACTGGTACGGATCCATGGAAAGTGCTTCCATAGAAGCTTATATATTATGATCTCTATAACACACCCCACTATTGGAGATACTTTTACACGATTTAAGAATGGGGTTATCCCTACCCTACTGCCTCCATCTTTGCAGGATACCACACACTTGGACGGATATTCAATGCAATCCCAAATAGCGGACTGAACTTTTTACTCAGGTTAAGTGTTTTACTTACCCCTGGTGTTAGTACATGCTAGTGGGAGGGGACTGACTTGGGGAGGAGACCGATCTGTGTTCCTATATAACACAAGATCAGTCTCCTCTCCCCTGACAGGATGTGGATCTGTATGTTTACACATATGACTATGGGCAGGGAAGTGGTTAAAATTGCATTGAAAGCAGATAAAGTGCTTCCTGAGACTCGGTGGAGGCTCAATCAGGGGTTCAAAGTATTCACTTTATAGGGTTAGGGTGCTGGTGCAAGAAATTAGGTTTCTTAGCTAGATTTTTTTATATGGCTGCATGTAAAAAGGAGAAGAGTATGGAAGTCTATGGAATAGAGGTGCTCCAAATTTAGTGGGGCTGGTTGAGATGATACTGAGGTTTCCATACAAGTTATATAGGACAAGACCAACTGAATAGAGGCCTGAGAGCACACAGACACATTTTCTGGCCTGAAAACCACATTTAAAGTCCTCAACCAGGCACATGGGAGTCTTGATGTACTTGCTTAAAAAAAACATCCATGCAAAATTAAGCAGAGTGAGAATGAATGGGAAAATTGTACATGACAAAGGTCTCAAATTTGTATTATTAGAAAGGTGCTATGTTTAATTAGTGCACAGTCATTAAAATCAATCAAAAGATACTAAAAAAACGTGCACTGAAACAATTTCTTCTAATTAAAGTGAAGAGTGTAATGATATAGATGCAAATTTGGCAACATCATAACTATAATCTTCTATTCTGTAGAATTAATTAATTAATTATATTTTTGATATAATTCCCATTAACACAAATTAGTGCAGTTTTAAAAGTATGAAGTTTATGACTCCTAGAAAGTGAAACTGATCAAGTCATATCCTGCCTTTAAGCAAAAGGCACAAATAGATAAATTGGAAAATTTACGAAGGCACTAATGGTGCCTTATTAAAATCCTATTTACATAGCATTAACATAAATATGAGTTTATAAACCATATGTTGTCACATCTGCTACTATGTGTAGTAATAAGAATACAAATCTGCAAGGCTCTAAAAAAAACAATAGGATTCATCTATCATTTGTTTTAAATAAAAACGGTTCTGTGTTGTCCGTAAGCCACCATCAGATTTAAACTTTTGTTCTCCAAGCGTCATTTCCCATTGGAGTTGTTAATGAGTTTGGTCAATATGAAACTACAAAATACTGTTCTTGCATAAAACAAATGATAGTTTAAGCAGTACATTGTATTAATATACAGTATGTGCACAACAATATAACTATACTTACACTTTTGTTTTAGTGGTGAATATGATATACAGGGTTGATTTACTAAAACTGGAGAGAGCAAAATCTGGTGCAGCTCTGCATAAAAACTAATCAGCTTCCAGGTTTTTATTTGTCAAAGCTTAATTGGACTGAAGCTGAAGTTCGAAGTTGATTGGCTACCATGCACAGTTGCACCAAATGTTGCACTGTCCAGTTGTAATAAACCAACCTTCACAGTGATGAAAACTATTAGCCCAAAATGGGGTAGAGAAAAACCCACCTAATAGGAAGTCTGGCTCAGGCCTCTTTCCACAGTCCATAGATGTGTTGCTTCGCCTCCTAGAAATCACTATGATCTATCTTTGCTGTCATGGCAGTTATGGCAAATACATTATTTCCCTGACTACTGCATAGCTTGTCTCCACTAAACCCACACGTGTTGCCCATAGACAAGAGATGGCAATCATAATTTTCTAGATCTAGCAACGATTTTATGGCTATAGGTGCCTATAGACACTGCCATATGGTCCCCTTTAACCGGTTCCAGACCGGCTCACACAGATAAACTGTGGCATAATGGCTCTCCTGGGTGAAATTCTGTATGTTTACATCCTTCCCTTTAGTGGCCGCCAGAGGGCACACGTGTGCGTCTGCTGCACGGCGGGGGACTCGATGAGCGTGGCCGGCGGGCACGATCACCACCAGCCACGAGTGATCGTGTGCACGAGTGCCAGCATGGGGATTTGTGTGCGTAGACACACAAATCCCTGTCAGGGCAGAGGAGACATATTGTTTGTTCCTACTAAGTAGCAACAACGATATGTCTCCTCCCCTAGTAAGTTACATCCCCATACAGTTAGAACACGCTGAGGGAACACACATTTAACCCCTTGATTGTCCCCTAGTGTTAACCCCTTCCAACCAGTGACATTTACACAGTAATCAGTGCATTTTTATAGCAATGTCAATGGTCCCAAAAATGTGTCAAAAGTGTCCAATCTGTCCGACACAATGTCGCTAAAAATCGCTGATCACCGCCATTACTAGTAAAAAAATAATAATAATAAAAATGCCATAAAAATGCCATAAATCATTCCCATAGGGCCAGATCCACAGCCAGCGGGCTTAACTTAAATCTTCCTATTTAAGTTACACCGCCGCAAAATTTCTACCTAAGTGCCCGATCCACAAAGCACTTACCTAGAAATTTTTGGCTGTGTAACTTAAATCTGTCCGGCGCAAGGCGTGCCCAATCGAATGGGGCGAGTCCCATTTAAATTAGGCGCGCTCCCGCACCGGACGTACTGCGCATGCTCCCGATGCGATTTTCCCGACGTGCTTTGCGCACGTTACGCCAAGTTTTGTGAATCGCGCCGGGTAAAAAAATTTGCGTCGCGAAAAAAAAAGAGATGCGGCGGGAAAAAAAAAAAAATGACAGCGTCGCGGGAAAGAAAGGTCTACTTTTACATGGTGTACTAACTTTACACTTTGTAAAAGTAGCCCTAATTTTGCGTTTGCAAACTAACAACTTACGGAGACTTCACGAAGGGAAACCGCTTTGTGGATCTCCGTAAGTGCTAATTTGGATACCCGACGCGGAATTTCGACGAGAAATGCCCCCAGCGGCGGCCGAGGTACTGCATCCTAAGATCCGACAGTGTAAAACTATTACATTATTATCTGGGCCAGATCCACAGCCAGCGCCGCAAATTAAGTTACTCAAAACTTATGTCATTTAAGTTACGGCGCCCTAAGTTGTTGTAATTTCCGTATCCACAGCGCATTTGCGCACAAAATTGCGCTTGCGTAACTTAAATTCTGAGGCGTAAGGCGGGGTTATTGCAAGTGGGAAGGAAGTGGGTGTGCTTCATTGTAATGAGCCGTGACCCCATGCAAATGAAGGGCCGGCCGTACTGCACATGCGCGCATGAATCTGCTTCTCACTGGGCATGTTCAGAACTTTGCTCGGCGCAATCAGTGAGATAGGTAAAAGGCCAAGCATACTATCAGGACACGTACTTACCGAGACCGAGATGCTGCGGACGGCTCACCTTTGCGAACTGTCGCTAACCTTCCTCCGAGGGTGGAAACAGAGAGAGGGAAGCACCAGAAGGCACCGGAGGGTAGCTGGGTAGTAGCCGAGGTGAAGATCACAAGTGTGGGATCCGGAACCACAGGATACGTTAGAAGCCGGAAGCCAATGCGAAGTCAATCAGGAGCAGGAATAAGGAAGTCCAAGAAGCAAGCCAGGTTCAGGGAATGGAGACAGCAGCAAGTCCGAGATTCAAGCCGGGATCAGGGTTCACAGAGAGAAGCGAGTCCAAAGTCCAGAGCCGGGGTCAGGGGTAAGAGAAGGCAGCAATCCGATAAACGAGCCGAGGTCAGGTATCTAGTCAAGCAATCAGGTAATCCAGGTCAAGAGGTTAGTTCAAGGGATAAAGCACATACAGGAACTGATGACAAACCAGCAATTAGCAAAGGGGAAGGGGCTGGCTTAAATAGGCCGCACTGGCCACTGATTGGTCCACAGAAGTACAGGTTCAGGACCAGGTTCCAACGGACAGCACACAGAATAGCACTGAGCAGTGGCTCAGAGACAAAAGAGCTGGACCTGCAATGGAGAGATCCTGGGTTCGATTCCACCCAGGACCAACTGGGGAAAGAGACCGTGGAAGGTCTGCGCCCTGACACGTTTGAGGATCGCCCTGTGTATAAATAGCCCTAGTCAAACACACTTCGCTTGCAAAAGTATTTCCCTGTGTTACCCTTCCTAGAGCAAGTTGCTTCTGCTCTGAATGTTTGTCGGTGTTTGTTGGTGAGTTGTGTGTGATAGAGAAGTTTTGGAGGAGTATTAGATAGTAGTTGGTGTTTGTTTCTGCTAAGTGTATTTTCTGTTTGTTTTTTTCTGAGTGTATTTTTTTTTTTTCTGATTGTATTTTGTGTTTGTTTTTTGCGTGTTTGTTTTTGAATCTGTAGTAGCTGTCTGCTTGTGTGTTTTGCTTTTTTGTGTGTTTCTTCTGTGAGTGTTTTTGTTTGTTTGTTGTGTGTGTATTTTTGTTTGTTTGTCCTGTGAGTTTCTTCTTGTTGCTGAGTGGTGTCTGTGATGGCACCCAAGCGCAGGAAGCTCAATTTTAATCAGGTAGAGAAGCAAATCCTTGCTAGGTCCATCGTCCTATATGGGCGCTATTTACATGGGCCTGAGAGCCGGAACACCTCCCCGGCCCAAAGGAAGGCGATTCTAAAAAATATAACGGATAAGATCAATGCGGCGGGGGGGGGGGCGAGGACCCCCGCTGGCATCCAAAAAAAGATAAACGATCTTAAGAGCGTGATCCGGAACAAGGTGGCTAAGATCAATGCCCATGCCAGGGGCACTGGAGGAGGGGGACCCTGCCCCATCCGTCTGAGTGAGGAGGAATGGGCAGTGGCCCGGTGTTTCCAGCCAGAGCAGGTGGTGGGCCTGCGTGGATATCAGACAGGTGTTCCTGTGGGGCCAAGTAAGTTTTTGGTTTTTCTATCTGGTGATTAGCATGTGTGGGTGGGGAAAGGGAAGATGTGCCAAGTGTGTGGATCCTCAAACCTGTGATTGTTTTGTGTCCTCCACAGATGACCAGGAGATTGCAGGCCCATCAGGCCAGGAGGTTGCTGGCCCATCAGGCCAGGCTGCTACACCACCCCAAGGACAAGAGGATTCCCCAGGGGAGGGGAGTGGACAAACCTCCCCTCATGAGGAGGTTAAGGGAGAGGAGGATGAGGGGGAGGAGGATGAGGGGGTGGAGGAAGAAGATCTTCAAATTGGCCGGGAAGTCCTTTTGGCCTCTGATATGATGACCTTTGAGGATACCCTTGAGGCTACACTTGAGGCTACCCCTGAGGCTACCCCAGAGCCTAGCCCAGAGGCTGGCAGCAGTCAGGCCACCATCAGGGGTAGCCCCTCCCACTCCTCCCCCAACAGGCCGCAACCCACAAGGGTCACTCTCCCCCCTCCTCCCAGGCCACAAGCCTCAGGGGCAGGCAGGATGGTGACCCAGGAGACCAGGGGGGTGGCCGAGCGTCTGCCGGCCAGTCTGCAGAAGGACAATGCCCGGCAGACCCACACTCTGGGTCAGATAAAAGTCACTCTGACCCAGATGGAGCACAGCCTGGGTGTAATGAAGGAGTCACTCGGTGATGTGGCCACCAACTCATTGGCGGTCATCACATGTTTGTGTGAGCTGCAGACCGCCACAACAGGCGTGGCCCAGGAGGTGACTGCCCTGACCCAGGCTTTGCAGGACAATACCCGGGCTGTCCAGGACAATACCCGGGCTGGCCAGGCCAATACGGCTGCCGTCACTGTCTGTCTCACAAGGATAGCAGTGGCCTTGAAGGGCAGGCCAGCAGGAGGACAGACACCAGGGGAGGCTCCTCCTTCCCCTGCTCACTCACCCCCCTATGAAGATTCTCCAGTTGGCCGTGGCCGTGGCCGTGTCCGTGCCCGTGGTCAGCCCAGATGGAGCAAACGCCACCGAAATTAATTTGCAGGGGTACTTTTTTTTATTTTTTTATTTTTTTTTATGATTTTGTTTATTATACTGTACTTATGATTTGGTTTATGTGTGTGAATGATGTGTGAATGTGGGGGGGGGGTGGCATTCCTGATTAAATAAGGGTGTCACCCTTTTGGTGGAGAAGGGATCCCCAGGACCAGGGAGAAGTGATCCCAGGTTCCTGAATGGTGTATGAATGCACAGTAACAGAATTGGAGCAGTGGCGTGGCGTTACTGCTCCCAAGTACCAATTGGGGGGGGGTACTTGGATCTAATCCAATTAGATGTGCATGTGATATGTCTGTGCTAGGGACCACAGTGGGTGTGCATGCATGCATTCTCATTGTGACATAATTAATGTGTGTGTTTACTGTGCAAAGATGCATTCTGCGAGGTGTCTCCTGACTGCTGTTCCCTCAGAAGAGGGGGTACCCTCGGTCACTGAAGTCACTAGTCTAGCTATGCGCATGGATGCCCCTGGCATGTTGGCATACAGATTGTAGTCCAGCAAGTGTGTGTGCTCAGTTCTTCCTTAATGGTGTTGCTTTAGCTGACCTTTACACGGCATGTGTAAAATTAGGGCACCTTTTATAATGTGTAAATTTACACATTGAAACTAACAGAAGCGCACAGGGCGTAATCTACGGCGCACACACTTAATTTTGTGGATCGCCCTATCTCCCTCATTTGCATCTTTGCCTATCAAAACAGTGGCGTTTCTAGCGTAATTTGCGCACAGAAAAGCGCCTGTGTAATTATTTTAGGTAGGACGGAAAAAACAGATTTTAAGGCGTATCTCGTTTTGAGGATCAGGCGCAAATATACGCGCCACATAAATTTAAATTACGCCGCGTATCTCGAGTTAAGTCGGCGCATCTGCTTTGTGGATCTGGCCCATCTATGCGTAACTGATTCTGTGAATCAGTCGCATAGATAGAAACAGGGATACGACGGCGTATCAGTAGATACGCCGGCGTATACCCTTTTGTGGATCTGGCCCATAGTTTGTAAACGCTATAACTTTTGCGTAAACCAATCAATATACGCTTATTTTGATTTTTTTACCAAAAATATGTAGAAGAATATATATTGGCCTTAACATGATGAAGACATTTTTTTTATATATATATATTCATTTGTGGGATATTTATTATAGCAAAAAGTAAAAAATATATATTTTTTTCAAAGTGTATGCTCTTTTTTTGTTTATAGCGCAAAAGATAAAAACAGAAGAGGTGATCAAATACCGCCAAAAGAAAGCTCTATTAGTGGGAAGAAACGAGGCCATTTAAGTACAATATTTATAGTGTTGGACGAACAGTTCAGGCCAAGCAAAAGTCCAGCCCGCACATCGCCTGTTTGCGGAGCACACTCCACAGTGCATTCTAGAGCCCTATTTGGATGAAGTCTGAGGCCTTGTACACACGACAGAGTTTCTCGGCAGAATTCGGCGAGAAACTCGGTCAGAGCCGGATTCTGCCGAGAAACTCTGTCGTGTGTACACTTTCGGCCCGATGGAGCCGCCCAGGAACTCGTCGAGAAAATAGAGAACATGTTCTCTATTTTCTCGTTGTTCTATGGGAGCTCTCGGCCCGCCGAGCTCCTCGGCGGCTTCATGGCTGAACTGGCTGAGGAACTCGATGTGTTTGGCACGTCGAGTTCCTCGGCCGTGTGTACAAGGCCTTAGGCCTCGTACACACGACAGAGTTTCTCGGCAGAATTCGGCGAGAAACTCGGTCAGAGCCGGATTCTGCCGAGAAACTCTGTCGTGTGTACACTTTCAGCCCGATGGAGCCGCCGAGTAACTCGTCGAGAAAATAGAGAACATGTTCTCTATTTTCTCGTTGTTCTATGGGAGCTCTCGGCCCGCCGAGCTCCTCGGCGGCTTCAGGGCTGAACTCGCCGAGGAACTCGACGTGTTTGGCACGTCGAGTTCCTCGGCCGTGTGTACGAGGCCTTACACCTGACCAGCATAGGGCACAGAACACTGTCAGAGCCCTAATTGGACAAAGTGATGATGACTTTCTCCAATCATGGCTCAGTGTTCACAGTTCCACCCCACACTATAAAAGGTTCCTTGCCATAAGCTTTTGCAGTGTGTTGGAGTAGGCGCTGGCATAGTTTGCTGCTAGCGAGTAAGTATGCTCATTTATTGTGTTAGTGTAGTGTGTGAGTATAGTGTATCAGTATAGTGTAGTGTCAGTGTAGTGTAGTGCATAGAGATCGCACAAATTTAGAACATTATGGGCCGTTCGCGCCAAATTCGAGTAGTGCATAGAGATCGCACAAATTTAGAACATTATGGGCCGTTCGCGCCAAATTCGAGTGGCGCGTCACGGCCCATAATTCACTGTGGCATTGCATTGCTGGCTGATTTTTGGTCAAGCATGCACTATGACCTGCATGCTTTGGCCAATCACAGCACGAGAAAAAACGGAGAGCCATAATTGGCCAAATTATGTCTCAGGGGGCTTAGTACACGCCCACACTATATAAGGCTGCCTTTGTGGTGGCCTTGTGTAGTGTGTTGCGGCGGTGGTTAAAGACAGAGAGAGAGAGAGAGAGAGAGAGAGACAGTGTCTTTTATTTTCAGTTAGCTTCAGTTACAGTGTGTAGAGGATATATATGCATTCCAGGTGTTGTATATATATTTATACACTGTATTCAGTTTATAAATATATATACAAGATACGTTCCTGTTATTCTCTTCATAAAATACTGACAGGCAGGCAGGTGATTGTGCTAGCTGCAGTATTTTTACTTAGTGTACCGTGTCCTTTGCACAGTGTGCACCTAAAGCTTACCTGAATACAATTGCTGGTGTTCTCATACAAATACAGGCAGGGACCTGCAGTACGTTGATTTAGTGTCCTTTGCACAGGACCAGACATTACATTAAAGCAGCAAGCAGTTTTAAATTACTTTTTTTCCTATTTTGTGCAGGGACAGTTCTAAACACGGGAAACGCGTGCCACTTCACAGGCATACTATAGACACCCAGCAGGTACGATATTTAAAGGAATATTTCACTTTTTTTTCACTTTAAGCATCAAAAATCTGACGTTTTTAAAACTTTTTTTTGCATTGATGCATGTCCCTTGGGGCTGGGCCTGAGTCCCCAGACCCTTTTTAGGACAATAACTTGCATATTAGCCTTTAAAATTTGCACTTTTGATTTTGAATGCTCGAGTCCCATAGACTTTAGTGGGGTTCTAAAGTTTGCGCAAACTTTCGGTCCTTTCGCAGGTTCTGGTGCGAACCACACCGGGGGTGTTCGGCTCATCCCTAGTAGTGCAGTGTTTAACACTAGACATGTGCAATTCCTTTTGTTCCGAATTAGTTTTTTAATGATTTTCAACAAATTTGTTAATTTGGAAATATACAAATTAATGAAAACCCATTTAACATATTTTTTAAATATAAATTAGAAAATTCGAAAATTTGTAAATTCGAAATAAAAAAAAAAAAAAAACGAAAATTTGTAAATCTGAGCAAAGGGTGGTCCTTGTAACATGTCTGCCAGCAGCACACCATCAGCTCGAGTATAGCAGGCAAAGTTCCCTGCCCCAATTGCTGCATGGAAAAAAAATTACACTCACTGCCAACCACATGCCCAGTGTCTAAATTCCAGTTTGTCTAAATTTCAGGCTTTACAACTCCTGCCTTTCCATCTGGTGGATTCTGTACCCTATGAATTTGCAGAATGCGCTGTACCACAATGGCAGGTTCCCAGATGTTATTTCTTTGCATGTAAGGCCATTCCAGCTCTGTACCATCACATGTAAGGCAATGTTGTGGCATCGTTGGACAAGGCAGTCAGCCACAAGGTCCACCTTACTTCTGACTTGTGGTCAAGCAAGCATGGTTAGGGGCGATGTATTTCTTTCACAGCACACTGGGTAACTCTGCTTGAAACTAGGAAGGATGCCGGACAGGACTCAGGGCTGTAGCTTGTTATGCCACCATGTCTTCATAAAGCTGGTGGTGATAATGCAAGATTTGTCAGCTTCACCCCCTTCTCCTCCTCCATGCCCTCCTCTGCTGAATTGTCCTATGAACCACCAGTACCCCCTAAGCATTCAAGGGGCTATTCAATGAGTCAGGCTAAAAGATGCCATGCAGTGCTTCAGCTGGTCTATCTAGGGCACAGAAGCCACACTGGAGCAGAGATTCTTTCAGCTCTGTAGGGGCAGGCCCAGAGGTGGTTTATGCCACATCAGCTTGATCCAGGAATGATGGTGTAATAATAGCACTAAACTCCTGTCTGCTCTTCGACAGGGAACGTGAACATGCATAAGATACGAAGAAAGAGGATGGATAGCCGCACTCCAATAGCCATGATTAAGCACCAGCTCAGTGCGAAACGCGTCGGCTATCTACCTGTTCCTTTGTTGCACCTTGTGAAGTGATGTATTTGCTGTGTTTTTTTGAATAAAAGACAACCGTTTGGTCATCGGAGTGCGGCTATCCATCCTCTTTCTTCGTATCTTATACATGGTCAGTGCATTGCCAGCACCCACGGTATCCTGAGTCAGTCCATCTCTACATAGTGACCCACCTGGAGTGGTGATCCCTTCTCTTCTCTATTGGTTAGGGAACGTGAACACGTGTCATGCCTTGCACATGACCTCAATTTTGTGGTGCAGCATTTCCTAAACTGGTACCCAGGGTTGCAAGATCTTCTGAAACAGGCCAGAAGAGTCTGTAGCCATTTCAGGTGGTCATACATCAGTGTTCTTTTCGTGGCATCAAGGAGAAGGATCATCATTGGTTGGCAACCCTCCTGTACCACCGTTACAAGGTTAAAATCTCAGAACTCATCCCATCTCCACAGAGGAAACAGAGAATTGAATATCTTGAGGACACCTTTAAGAGGAGTTTATGTAACCCCTTTCCAGACTCAGGTTACAGTCAGAGTTATTTTTGGCTTGTGCTGGTCAAAGGAGGAGCGGTAAATAAGGTGGTCGTCTTAATGATGGATTTCCAAAAATGTTTAGTCCTCGGTAGAGTTGAGCGGACACCTGGATGTTCGGGTTCGGGTCCGAACCCGAACTTTAAAAAAAAAGTTCGGGTTCGGGAACCCGAACCCGAACCCGAACTCCGAACCCCATTGTAGTCAATGGGACACGGACTTTTAGAAAAAAAAATGTGCGGAGGTCCCCGCAAATTCAATAACCAGACCCTTTAGGTCTGGTATGGATATTCAGGGGAACCCCGCCGTCAATTTAAAACAAAAATGACGTGCGGTTCCCCCTAAATATCCATAACCAGACCCTTCAGGTCTGGTATGGATATTCAGGGGAACCCCGCCATCAATTTAAAACAAAAATGACGTGCGGTTCCCCCTAAATATCCATAACCAGACCCGTTATCCGAGCACGTTGACCTGGCCGGCCGCAGAAAAGAGGGGGGGGACAGAGTGCGGCCCCCCCTCTCCTGAAGTGCACCAGGCCACATGCCCTCAACATGGGGAGGATGTCCCCATGTTGATGGGGACAAGGGTCTCATCCCCACAACCCTTGCCCGGTGGTTGTGGGGGTATGCGGGCGGGAGTTTTATCAGAATCTGGAATACCCCTTTAACAAAGGGGACCCCCAGATCCTGACCCCCCCCCTGTGTGAAATGGTAATGGGGTACACTGTACCTCTACCATTTCACGAAGGAAGTGTAAAGTCTTGTAAAAAAACACACTGGAGGTGGTGGAGGAGTCTCGAGGAGGTGGTGGAGGAGTCAGTGGACCTTGGCCAGATCGGCCTCATTATAGAGGAGTCCAGGATTATGGCTGGGCCCTCTCACACCTCCACCCCCATGAGGGGAAGCCCCTCTGTGTCTTCCACCAGCAGGGGAACCACCTCAAGGGGCTCACCATACACCCGCTCGATAGCGTCTTCTGCCCCAAGAAAGGCGACACGGAGGACGAGGGGTGTACCTGTAAGTGTACAGGAACAAATAGCCCTGGACCAGGGCCAGCAGACCCGGCATATGGTGGAGATAGCCGGGCACCTGCAGCAGGTGGCACATAACTCTGCCATAATCTATGACGCAGTGCTGGATGCCAATGCCAGCAGTGCTGCAGTGGTAACCTGCGTGGGGGACCTGCAGGCCACTACTGTGAACCTTGTGGCAGAGGTGCAGACCCTCACTGAGGCCGTCAACGCCAACACGGCTGCCATCCAGGAGGAGGGGAGGCAGAGGCAGCGCAACCAGCGGCATAACGTGACCCACCAGCTGAGGATGCAGGCCCAGATGAACCATTTCCTGAGCAGGATTGCCGTGGCCTTGGAGGGCAGGCAGCCATCACCTGCCAGGAGTGGCACACCCGGGGATGAGCCACCTCCAGATGTCCCACCCCCCCACCCCAGGCTCCCCCCAGGCAGCTGAGGAGCCAGAGAGGTGTCAGCAGGCGCAGCCCCCGTCAGCTCAAATAAGTGGCTTTTTTTTTTTTTTTTTATTCTATGCTCAGGTCATGAGCCTTTTTTTTTTTTTTTTCCCAAGAAAGAATGTTTATTTACTCTTTAGCAGTTACAGTCAACAAGACAAACGGCCCAATGGCCAACTTAAAGATGTTAACAAACATATAAAGCGTATATATGCGGGCGCAGCCGCTGCACTAAGTATGGCATGCAAAGGCAGAAGAGTCGAAAAACTGCTACATATTATCTATAAGCTTTAGCCATCCTAACATGCATCAACACGATGTCATAAAATCCTGCCATCGTGGGTCTCGGTCGGAGGCGAAGATAAGCCCCACGCACCATTTCTGCAGTGTTCCAGATATGTTGGATGATATACCCAAGGGGAGATGGGAAGTATGTCCCCCAGGAGGCACCCGGGCCCCGTGGGGGCGGCGAGATATGACTAACAATCGGGGTCTACCTGCCTATTCAGTGGTTGTCCAGGCAAATCGTACTATCTGTTGCTTAGCTCTATAAGCAGTGCCCTATAGCCTTGGGGCTTCCCCGTGGGTAAGAAAGGATTTCAACGAACTTTAAGTCCGGGGGGGGGAGCGGAATAGGGGAAGGGGAGGGGAGAAGGGACATGGGGGGGGGGTACTGGACGGGACAGGCCTCCAGCCACAGCTCGACAGGGTACTATGCGGTGGGGACTCCAGTTCAGGTTCAACGGGACTTAGCCGTAGTGTAATCATCAGTCGATGTGTAGTGTTTCCAGCAGGCCCACGTCTCGTTAAATCGTGTAGGGTTGTCATGGGCTTGATGGATTAGGTCCTCCATCTCCATCGTCTTTTGGATTCGCTGAAACCAGTCAGCGACAGAGGGGGGTTGTGTGGAGAGCCATTTGATCGGGATGCACATCCGTGCGGCATTCACCATGTGCATAGCTAGTGATCGTGTTATATCCCTTCGGGAGCGTTTTGGCGTGGTGGAGGAGGTATTGCGCAGGTGTGAAATCTAGGGTGTCAGTAGTTACCCGGGTAATGACATTGTGGACCTCCGTCCAGTAGGCTTTGAGCGATGGACAAGTCCACCACATGTGGAGAAACGAGCCTGTCTCCCGATGGCACCTCCAACAGATCTTCGGGAGGGTAGGGTCAATTCTGTGCAGTTTAAGCGGGTTTTTGTACCATCGGGAGAGGAGCTTGTATGCGTTTTCCTGAGTTTGGACGTTAATCGAGCCTTTGTGGGCCAGCCTGTAGACCGATTCCCATTCTGCCTCCGTGAGGTCAAGTGCTAGATCACTCTCCCACTGTTGGTTGGCCCAATGCAGTTTGGAGGAATGTGTGGAAAATAACAGGCCGTATATTATGGAAATAAGGTGTCTCTGTGGTCCCTTGGTGGAGCAGAGTTTTTCGAAAGGGGAGCAAGGTCTAGACCATTTGGAGCTCGGGGCCGTCCTGTCTAGGAAGTGTCGGATTTGTATGTAGGTCCAGAACGGGAAGCTCTCTTTATCAATTTTAGCGGCAAGTTCCTCCTGAAGCAAGAGCTTACCTGAGGCGAAGAACTGCCCCGCTTGGACCTTTGCATGCGGCCACCCATCCAACAGAAAGGCAGAGTGCATGCCCGGGGGGAAATCAGGGTTCAGTCTGAGGGGGGTTAACGGGCCGCATCTGTCTGACAATTTGTGTTTGGTACAGGCCTCCCGGAAGGCTCGTAAGGAGGAGGGTATGAGGGGGTGACCTTTACAGGCAGGTGGGGTGTTATCCTGCGAGGACCATGGCAGGTGAGATAGCGGGACATGAGAGAAGGATTGTTCCAGCCCCACCCATTGTTTTTGGTTCCCAGTAGTGGCCCAGTCAACTATTCTAGTGAGGCTACAGGCCAAGTGGTATTTGTGCAGATCTGGGAGCCCTAGTCCTCCTTGCGGTTTGGGGACCGTGAGTCTGGTAAAACTTAGGCGAGGGCGGGAGCCCCGCCACACAAATTTAGTGCAGGTTGCCCTGAAAGACGCGAAGAATGCAGGGGGGGCCTAATAGGGATCGCTTGCATGGTATAGAGTAGTCGGGGAAGGACATTCATCTTGACCACCGCTATCCTGCCGAACCAAGATAGGTGTTTCGGAGCCCACCCCTTCAGGTCTTTCACTATCGCTTGGAGCAATGGGAGATGGTTCAGGGAGTAAAGATTCGAGAGGGAGGCCGGGAGTTGGATCCCTAGATAAGTGATGGCCCTAGTATTCCATTTGAATGGAAAGTTCACCTGGCACAGATCACATAGATTCTGGGGTCTTCAACGTCTATGCCCTTGATCGTTGGGTTTGACCTAAGTCGCCGCAGGAAGGGTTCAAGGGTGAGGACAAAAATCAAGGGAGAGAGGGGACACCCCTGACGGGTCCCGTTCGATATGGAGAAGGCGTCCGACAGGTGGCCGTTCACGCTGACCCTCGCTGTGGGGCCCGCGTAAAGCATCGCTATATAATTTAACATGAGTGGCGGGAGGTTGACGGCTTCGAGGGTCGCTCGCATGTAGTCCCACGCCACCCTGTCAAACGCCTTCTCCGCGTCGAGCGACAGAAAAAACCCCGGGGACTTGGTTGAGGTGAGCCAGTGGTGTATGTTCAGAGCCGTGACCGTGTTGTCCCATGCCTCCCGGCCCGGGATGAAGCCGGCCTGGTCGATGTCGATGAGTTTGGGCATATGTGGGAGCAGTCTGTTAGCAACTGTCTTGGCGAACCACTTAAGGTCCACGTTGAGGAGCGAAATGGGTCTGTAGTTGGTCACCATGGTGGGGTCCTTGTCTGGTTTGGGAATGACTACAATGTGTGCGGTCAGTAGGTCTCTGGGAGGGGCTTGGGTGTTGGCGAAGGAGGCAAAAGCCGAGACAAAAAATGGTGTAAGAACCTTGGCGTAGGTTTTATAGTACCCCGCCGTCAGCCCGTCCGGGCCCGGGCTTTTGCCTACTTTCAGTTGTTTCAGGGCCAGACCTACTTCAGCAGTGTTCAGGGGAATGTCCAGGTCAGCTCTAGCCTCCTCCGTCAATTTGGTTGGGCCGTATCGGCAAAGGAAATCGTCAATGGAGGCTTGTCGTGTGGCGTGGGTGGTGGGTGTGGTCTGGGTAGGCATTTTGTACAAGCCAGTATAATACTGAACAAAGAGCTTGGCAATGTCCGGGGTGGATTGTACCTTCCGGCCTTTGCCGTCCGTCAGAGAATGGACGGTCGTTTTGGCTCTTTTGGATTGTAGGGCTTTTGCCAGCAGTGCGCCCGCTTTGTCGCCGTGTTCGTAGAAGGATTTTTTGGCTAGAGCAAAGCTCCGTTTAATCTTCTTCCCTATAGCTTCCAGGAGTTCGGCTCTGGCCTGGCACAGGTCCTGCAACGTCGCAAGGGCTTGTGAGTGCTTATGTGTGGATTCCAGGCGCGCTATGCGTCCTAAGAGGTCATTGTAGTGTTTTCGTCTTAACTTATTTCGTTTGGCAGCCGCGGCGATCAGGAGGCCCCGGACTACACACTTGTGTGCCTCCCAATTAACTATGGGAGACGTGTCTTCCTGCCTGTTTTCCCGGAAATATGCTTCGAGCGCCACCTCCAGCTCCTTAGCTACAATCGGGTCCGTGAGCAGGGATGGGTCTAGCCTTCACACCCTCGCTCGAGGGTGGCCGGAGGGAAGGGATAATGTCATCGAGATCGGGTGGTGGTCCGATAGGAACATGGGTTCTATGGATGCAGCCGTGAGCATATGTAGGTCTGCCTGG
The DNA here is from genome assembly GCF_905171775.1 of Rana temporaria. Taxonomy (NCBI): domain Eukaryota; kingdom Metazoa; phylum Chordata; class Amphibia; order Anura; family Ranidae; genus Rana; species Rana temporaria. The sequence continues at coordinate 270,304,601 of NC_053491.1, read as the reverse complement.
CTAAGCAGTAGGTAGTCGAGTCTAGAATACCGGTCGTGGGGGGCCGAGTAGAATGTGTAGTCCTTGTCCGTGGGGTTGAGGGCCCGCCATGTATCATGTAGGAGGTGGTTCTGAAGGGTCGCTTTAATTCTTCTCAGAGCTATGTACGGGGTAGACGACGTACCGGTGGACGTGTCAAGTGGTGGGTTAAGGGGCACATTAAAGTCGCCTCCCAGTATCAGCATTCCTGTCTGGAAGGGGGTCAGCACATTCAAGACGGAATTAAAGAACGAACCCTGGCACGTATTTGGGGCGTATACATTGGCAAGCGTGATAGTGTGATTCAAGAAAGAGCCCTTCAGGAAGAGGTACCTGCCTTCCGGGTCAGCTAACAGTTCTGTCATTGTGAAGGGGCATCGTCTAGCTATCAGTATGGATACACCTTTCGTCTTGGCGTGCGGGTTCGTGGCCTGATAGGCAGTTAGGAAATGGAAGTTGTGCAGCTTTGGCATGGGTGTTGCCTTGAAATGCGTTTCCTGCACAAACACTATGTCAGCCCGGGCTCTGTGCATAGCTAGAAGGAGTTGGGCCCGTTTTTCAGGGAGGTTTAGTCCCTGTGCATTTACAGATAGCACTTTCAACGTGGGGCTATCCAGTTTCGTCGAGGAGTCTGTCATTTTGGCAGTTACTGCTGTCTCGCAGCCGCCTGCGGGGTGTTCGGTGGTGTCTCAGCTGTAGCGGAGCAGGGACAGGTCCCGAAAGGGGTCCCTCCGGGACAGCTGTGAGGACAGAGATTATAGGGGGGAAGCTGCGGTCGGGCCTGTAACCCGTCCGGTACTGGGGGGGGGGGGAGGGGGCGGTAGTCGTGAGAGGATGGATAGACACAGGGGAGGGGGAAGAGGGATTCAGGGGGATTTACCCAAAAAACTCCCCCTCAACTAAAGGGGGTGAAAACCGATTAGGCGGGGGATGTACCGTCCCCACACCTGTTTTGATTGGAGCACACAATCGGTTTATTGTGGCCGCGCGGAACGACCACGCCTGGTGGCAGGCCTGGGCACCCCCGCACGGTACGGGGTCGGCCGAAACCCAGCCAGGAGACGACCAGATGCGGTCAGTTACTCTCTTCTACGGTATATCAATGCCCAGGATGCCACCCCAGAGCGATCAACCCTGCACTATAACAAGGGGTGGGATTTCCGGGGCACGCGGTTCAAGGCAGCCACGGTATTCTGGCCAAGAGGAGGCTGTTCTCTTTGTTATAGGGGGGACCATCCACGCGGCACCGCGCTGCCCATCCCCTCCAGTTTCCGGTGGTACCGGTCCGGCCGAGGGGTAAGGGGGGGGAAGAGGGGGACCCCCACCCGCCCGCACACCTCGCTAGGTCCAAAGCCCAACATTTCATACAATAGGCAGTACATCGCCCCGTCTCAGGGCTGTAACCCTTCAGGAATAGTTCAGAGACCGACAAGGTCTGTGTACATATACTTAACCTTAGACCAGTTCAAGGTCCGCAGAGAGCGTCCCAGCTCATCAAAGAAGCGGAGGGTAAGGAGTCTCCTAGAGTGGGCGCGGCATCTGTCGGGGCGGGCGTGTCCTGGAACAGGACCGGCTCAAGGGTTGGAGTGGTCGGGCTCCATAGTCTTTCGTGGTCCCGCTGCAGTGGAGCCGTGCATTCCGGAAGGGGGCGCCGCGGATGTCGATGGTCCAATGAGGTGAACCCCAGGCTAACACGGCGAGGCTCCGCTCATCCGTCCAGGAAGCGGTGTCGTAGGGGCAGGCAAGGAGGGGCCCCATCGTTTCCGTCGTCGTTAGTCTCATGGAGAGGGGTCCGGTGAGTGCCGCTGCCAGCCGGCTGGAGTGTAGTGTCGTCTTTCAGGGCTCTCCGGAAGCGGGGCGTGCATCTCGGACCCATGGACAGTAGGCGCGTCGATGCGGGCACCCAGGGCTGTCCCTCCAGCGATGGGGTTTCAGTGGCGTCCATGGCAGGGTCTCTCCGGAAGTGACAAGGTCTATGTGCTCCAGAAGAGGTAGGAACACGGGACTCCGGATCCGGAAGAGGGCGCGGGGTCTCCTGGGTGTCGTAGTGCAGTGGTATAATGGGTCACGTGGGTCCTAGCAAGCCTCCGGGAGGAGGGCAGACGGCTCCTGTACACTCCGGGGGAGGGGGTGGGGCGGAGTATCCCAGCAGACTTTGTGGGGCATAGCAACAGTCAGTGCGGGAAAATCAAGCAGGCCGTCAGGAACACAGGCAATCCAAGTTCAACGGTTACAATCAAAGTACAGGATTGTTGAAACACCCAACACGGCAAATAAACTTTGCCAACAACACAGTGGGTAACATGCCCGGTAGTCACTCAGAGCAGTTAGTTATCTCTGCGGGCTCTTCTTGATCCGGGGGATGACATCGGGTCTCTATCAATCCTGTGTCCCGGGGCGGTGTTCGGAGTGCGTGAGCCTGAGGGAGATCTTCTCCTGAGGTAGCTCACGGGCTGCGTGTCCATACTGTCCGTCTGAGGACCATTCCAGCGCCCCACTGATATGCGGTACAGGGCATACCACTCCGGGACCGCCACCGGCTGTATCCCCAGTGTTTCGAAGAAGCGTGGGAGATCCTCGGGCACCTTCAGTAGTGCGTTGCGGCCCTGGTGGGAGGCAGAGAGGCCAAAAGGAAACTTCCACTGGTAGCGTATGTTAGCCGCTCGCAGGGCATCCAGCAGGGGTTTGAGATCCCTGCGATGCTTCAAGGTTATCCCCGAGAGATCCTGGAACAACTGGATCGGGACTCCCTCGTATTTGAGGCGCTGATCTCTTGCCTGCCACAGGATCTCCTCCTTTAGTCCATAATCCACGAGACAGCAGACAATGTCTCTGGGGGGATCTGTATCCCTGCCTCTCGGGCGTAGCGCTCTGTGGATCCTTTCCATGGAGATCTGCGTGTCCGGGGGTCGCCGGAGGATCGTGTTAAAGAGGTTGGTCACCTCCTGCTGGATCTTCTCACCCTCCACCGCCTCCGGTATGCCCCGTACGCGCAAGTTATGGCGTCTTCCCCTGTTCTCCAGGTCTTTCAGGTGTCGGTTCACCTCCCGGAGTTGCAGGGTGTGATCATCAATTTTTCTGGTGGAACGCTGGAGCACCAGGTCATGGTCCCCCAGAGCGTTCTCAGCCTGTTGTACCCGTCCATCCAGCGCCTTGAAGTCCAGGCGTAGTTCCGCAATGGCCGCTGCGAGGGCGTCTTTGATGTCCGTCGCAACGGCCCTCAGGTCAGAGATGGTGATCGGTGTTGTCGGCAGTGTCGGGGTCGTCACGGATTCCGGTCCTCCCAGAGCTCCTGGGGGAGAAGTCAGCGGCGTCGCTGACAGGATTATGTCTTGCGGTTGTGGAAAGATCCGCGAGCGGCTCGTTTGTGTCCCTTGGCGGGAGGCCGCCGCGTTGCTTCGGCCGGTCCGGAACATCTCCGGTATGTTGTGGTCTAGGGCGTCGGTATGTCCCCGGGGGGAGCGGGAACGGGAGGTCGAGGACTACCTGGAAGAGGTACCCATGCTGTAGGTGGCTTAAGATGGGTGAAAAGTGCCGCAAATTATGAAAAGGGCTCTGAGGTGGCAGGAGCTCAGCGATCAGGCAGCCATCTCCTAGCTCAGCTCGGCCACGCCCCCCTTTTTTTATTTTTATTTTTTTATTTGTTAAAGCACACGGTGAGGAGTGCTGCTACAGTGTGACTGGTGTGTGAATAGGGGGGGGGGGTGACACTCCTGCCAGTAAGGGGTGTCACCCTCGGCCGTTGGGGAGAATTTATCCCCACGACATGTGTGAATGTGGTATGAATGTACAGCAACATAATTGGAGCCTTGACGTGGCGTTGCTGCTCCCAAGTCCTGCTTGGTGGACTTGGACTAACAATGTGATGTGGATGTGATGTGTGTGTGCTAGGGACCACAGTGGTGTGCATGCGTGCATTCTCCTTGTGCCACGATGAATGTGTGTGTTTAACGTGCAAACATGTCTTCTGTGAGGTGTCTTCTGACTGTTGTCCCCTCAGCAGACGGGCTACCCTCGGTTAGGGGGGGACTGTGTGGTTCGGGGGTCAGGTCATCACGTAGTTCAATCTCCAGGCCCTTTCTCATGGCGTAGTTGTGTAGAATGCAACATGCACCGATGATCTGGCACACAAAGTTTGGGGAATACAACAGGGTCCCCCCGGACTTATCCAGGCATCGGAAACGGGACTTCAGGAGGCCAAAGGTGCGTTCCACCACTGCACGGGTATGTATGTGTGCAGCATTGTAGTTTTTCTTTCCTGTGGTTTGGGGAGTCCGGTATGGAGTCAGGAGATGGGGTCCAAGTGCATATGCAGAGTCACCTGGAAGGGAAAAGACAGGAGGATATTAGTCATGCATGTGCCCCTCTTGATGTCTGCATCATGGGTTTGGACAGTCATGCCTGACACCCATGTCACTCACCAACCAGCCAGCTGTCCCCATACACGTTTTGTTCAAAATCTGATGGGATGGTGCTTTGACAGTATATGTAGCTGTCGTGGCTGGACCCTGGGTGCACAGATGTGCCATATGAGGCCTTGGCCATCGACTATCACCTGTACGTTGATGGAATGCCAGTGCTTCCAATTGCGGTATATGTGCTCTGTGTCATGGGGGGGCCGTAGTGGCACATGTGTGCAATCAATGGCCCCCACAGTGCGTGGGAATCGTGCAATTCTGTAGAAATCCACCATTGCCTTCTACTGCAGATGCTCATGGGTGGGTCTGATTAAGTGGTGGGACATGCGTTTGAGGATTGTGGGGACAACCTGGTGCACACATCTGCTCATGGTGGATTGTGACATCCCAGCCACTACTCCACTTGTACGCTGAAAAGATCTACTTGCAAGAAAATGCAGTGTTGCCAGTACCTTGACCAGTGGCTGCACTGCATGTGCACGATGTGTCTTGCTGGTGATGTCATCATGCAGGGATATGGCTAATTCTAGGATGGCATCAGGGCTGAATCTGAAGATGCAATACATCTCAGAATTACCCATGCCAAAGACGTCCATGCGCGTGCGGTATATCCTCTCCCGTGCCCTCCTAAGAGTCAGTGGACCCATTAGTAGTGCTAAGACCATGGCTGCCCCTGGCATGTTGGCATACAGATGTGTTGTCCTGCAAGTGTGGGTGCTCAGCTTGCTCAGCTCGTCCGTTACGCTGCTGCTGGAGCTGCTCTCTAGCTGACCTGTGCACGCCAGGTGCAGAGATATTCCAGCTTTTTGATGGAATAACTTTAGGCCTGACGTACGACTTACGCGCACCGGGCGTAGCCTGCGTCGGGTGCACTTACATGCGTAAATCGGCGTATCTCCCTCATTTGCATATTTGAATAGGAAATCAATGTGAGCGCAAGATGCATCGAGCGTAAATATGCGCCCACAATACGCCAGCGTAGGAAAGTTACGTCAGGCGTAACTTTCAGGCGTATCTTGTTCTGTGGGTACGGAATATAAATGTGCCGGCGCATATTTACACTTACGCTGTGTATCTGTAGTACGCCGGCGTAAGGCTTTCTGAATCTGGCTAATTGTGTATAACCTAGGTAACAAAGAAAGGAACAACGCTTTTTGAGAATTGTTCACAATGAAAGGACAATTAAAGACAAAGGGCCAGATTCAGATAGGTTAGCGGATCTTTAGATCCGCGTAACCTATCTGATTTACGATCCGCCGCCGCAAGTTTTTGAGGCGAGTGCTTAATTCAGAAAGCACTTACCTCAAAACTTGCAGGGGCGTATCGTAAATCCCCTGGCGGTATTCAAATTCCGCGGCTAGGGGGAGTGTACTATTCAAATCAGGCGCGTCCCCGTGCCGATCGAACAGCGCATGCGTCGTCCGGAAGTTTTCCCAGCGTGCATTGCTTCAAATGACGTCGCAAGGACGTCATTGGTTTCGACATTTACACAAATTACCTCTATCCGTATTCGCGAACGACTTACGGTAACGACGTAAAAAAATCAAATTTCGTTGCGGGAACGACGGCCATACTTAACATTGGCTGCGCCTCATAGACCCAGGGGTAACTATACGCCGGAAAAAGCCGAGCGCAAACGACGTAAAAAAAAAACGCCGGGCGGTCGTTCGTTTCTGAATCGGCGTAACTCCTCATTTGCATATTCCTTGCGTATACAAACAGAAGCGCCACCTAGCGGACAGCGTGAGATTGCAGCCTAAGATCCGACGGTGTAAGTCACTTACACCTGTCGGATCTTAGGGAGATCTATGCGGAACCTGATTCTATGAATCAGGCGCATAGACCCGACCGACGGAACTCGGGAGATACACCGTCGTATCTCTTTGTGAATCTGGCCCAGTGATATCAAAGACTTTACCAACCAGGATCAACCAGGATCACCTTTATGGTCGTTGGATTCACAAAAATGTTGCTGCTCTAGTCCAACGTGACCATGTGAGCCATTTCGCGTGTGCCTCTTTGAGGTGACCTCTGCTAGATGCCAGTGTTAGCTCATAATTGTAGTGCAGATTTACCAATTTGATAGTACTTTCTATCGTCGGGGATTGGGTAGTCTTCCAGAGTCTGGTCATGCTCAGTCTAGCTGCAAGGAGAATGTTGGTGGTCACCAGTCTCATGTTGTTGGGGATCAGGTCAATATGCATATTGAGCAATGCTAGTGCCGGTGAAGGAGGTATGGGGCTACCAGTTATGTCCGACAAGATATGGAAAATAGTTGTTCAGTATGGGCTAATGGATGGACATGACCAAAGGATGTGTAAGATATCACCTTTAGTTTTGGCGCACCTCCAGCAGGTGTCGGGGATATCCTTACCAAACTTGTGAGGTACCAGCGGAGAGAAATTTTTATTGTGAGTTCCCATAGCGCCGCATTTTGGGTAGCTTTGTATATGGACCTGAGAGCGGTTTGCCATTGTGATTCAGTGAGTGTTTGACCCCTGTCTGTATCCCACTGATTGTGCGGTTTGGGTTTGATGAACACCTGTTTCTGGCAAAATACATTATAAAAAAGGGAGATTCCTTTCTATTTCAAGGTGTAGTCGGTCAAGAATGACCATACTTTAGGAGGAATGGAGTAGCACGGCTTGGTCATCTGAGATAGACAATGTTTAATTCTAATGTACGTAAAGAGTTCTGTATGGCTAAGTTTAAACTTTTCTTGTATCTGAGGGAATTTGAGCAGTGTATCACCCTGAAAGATATCTTGTATATAACCTATACCATTGGAGTTCCAATGTGTTAACATGAGGTCTTCAGTGCAATGAATAAGGATGTTCATTGGGAGAGGAGGGTAAAGCGGATGTGAGTGAAGTTCACCCTGTTTAACAAGAAATTTCCAAGCTAGAGCCGAGGCTCTCATCGTAGGAGGGAGCGAGTGTGCCATGTGGGACCCCCAGAATCCAGTCTCGGAGAGTGTTGTGTTTGACCATTGTAGATTCCAACTGTCCCCATAATGTATGGGGGTGTGGTTGAAACCAATCCCTAAGCTGGGTAAGTATTGTAGCCCAGTAGAACTCTTCAAAATCAATGGACCCTGCACCGCCTGCAAATTTGTGTTTGGTGAGATAATGTTTTGCGCAACAGGGTTTCTTGCCTTGCCACAGCAGTTTATTCAGGATTGTTTGTAGAGATTGAAAGTAGGATGCTGGAATAGGGATGGGGATTGTCCGGAATAAATACAATAATTGAGGAAGATGCATCATTTTGAACGCTGCCAGCCTGCCTGACCAGGAGAGTTTGTGTTTGGCTAATGTATGATTTTCGGCCTGGAGTGCAGAGAGGAAGGGCTTGAAGTTACTTTTAAATATGTTTTTGGTGGATCTTGTTAGTTGAACCCCCAGGTAGAATATTTAGTGATCTGCCCATGTGTAGGGAAATTGTGTTTGTAGCAGGTTCCTAGTGGTGGCGTCAAGACCTAAGTCTAGTATATAGGATTTAGTGGCATTAACTTTGTAATATGATACTTTACTGAACCACTGAAGGTTTTTTTGCGCTTCCAGCAGTGATGATGTTAGATTAGTTAACATAAGAATGACGTCATCTGCAAACAGACTGATCTTGTGGGAATTGGGGCCTATCTTAAACCCAGAGATGTTTGGATTTTGTCTAATGTGTTCTGCAAGGGGTTTAATGAGTAAAATAAAAGCTAGTGGGGTCAGCGGGCAACCCTGTCTGGTGCCGTTTGTTATGTTGAATGGCTGAGAGAGCATATCAGCTGAGAACACTTGCGCTGAAGGGGATGAGTATAGGGCAAGTAGGGAATTTAGTATTTGTTCCTGAAAGCCACATTTTTGGAGAACCTGCCGGAGATAGCCCCAATGGATTCTATCGAACGCCTTCTCTGCATCCAAGGCCAGGAGCAGAGAAGGCATTCCGCTAGTTTCAGCATAGTGTAAAATGTCAATTACTCTTCTTGTGGCGTCTGACGCCTGTCTACCGGTCGTGAAACCAGATTGGTCTCTGTGTATTAGCGTGGGCATAAAATTAAGAAGCCGGCGTGGCAATTGTTTTCGCGTATATTTTTAGGTCTAGATTTAGAAGTGAGATCGGACGGAAGTTTTGGGGTGTTGTCCGGTCTTTTCCCGGTTTGGGCAGGGTTACAACAAGTGCTTGTAAGGATTATTTTGGGAATTTGGAGGTGGCGGCCACGTTATTGAATAATGCAGTTAGGGTGGGCGCTAGGTGTTGAGCACATTTTTTATAGTATTCCTCCCATTAAGACCATCTGGGCCAGGGGATTTACCCAAAGGTAGAGAGTCGATGGTCGCTAATATTTCTGATATGGTGAAGGGGTCGTTTAGTCGGGACAGTTGGTCCACCGTTAGGGATGGGAGACTTACGGTATGTGGCTAAGAAAGTTATCGATGTCTGTAGAAGAAGGTTGGTGCGTGTCGTGATCAGTATGCAGGTTGTACAGGTCACTGTAGTATGTGCTAAGCGCGTCAGCGATTGCCTGGGGATTTTTAAGTTGTTATTTTGTGTGTGGATGGAAGATGTGGTCAATCTTATTTTTTGATCTCCTACCCTTAATGCGTTGTGCTAATACTCTACCTGCCTTATTGGATGTGGAGTAGGAGAATGCCTTCATTCTCCTCTGGTTACGTTCAAAGGATTGTAGAAGGAGTCTAAGGGCCAGATTCACAAAGGGGATACTACGGCATATCTCCTGATACACCGTCGTATCTCTGTTTCTATCTATGCGACTGATTCATAGAATCAGTTACGCATAGATAGCCCTAAGATCCGACAGGTGTAATGTGACAATAAGGTGTAATGTAATGTTTTACACTGTCGGATCTTAGGATGCAGTACCGCGGCCGCCGCTGGGGGGAGTTCGCGTCGTAAACCAGCGTCGGGTATGCAAATTAGGAGTTACGTCGATCCACGACGGATTTTCGCGTTCGCTACGTCGCCGCTAGTCTAGTTTCCCGTCGCAAATTTAGTCGTCGTTTTGGGTGCCCTAACTTTAGTCAGCAATCGTATTGCTGTCTAAAGTATGGCCGTCGTTACCGCGTCGAAATTTAAAATTTAACGTTGTTTGCGTAACACGTCCGGGAATACGGAAGTACGCTACGCGCGTCGCCGTTCGAAAAAACAACGTCACGGCGCGCAAAGCACGATGGGAATTGCGAAACGGAGCATGCGCAGTAGGTCCGGCGCGGGAGCGCGCCTAATTTAAATGGCACACGCCCATTTGAATTGGCCCGCCTTGCGCCGGAGGCCACGGGCGTAGTTTTCATCGCAAGTGCTTTGTGAATCAGGCACTTGCGATGAAAACTTGCGACGTTGTCTACGATACGTTACGCCGCTGCGATTCTACGTGAATCTGGCCCTAAGTTCTTGTCTTAGGGATAGTATTTGTGCGGAGTTGTCCGAGTTGGGGTTGGATTTATTGAGTCGTTCCAAAGTTTCTATTTGTGACACAAGGGTATCTATTCGCATTGATCTGGTCTTTTTGTGAGTAGAACTTAACTTAATCAGAATGCCTCTGATGAATGCTTTATGCGCGTTCCACACCACACCTGGATTGGGCACAGAGCCTGTGTTACTATCAAAGTATTCTTTTAGATGGTCGGAAATTTCTGGAGAGAAGGAAGGATGTTGCAAGATGTAGTTGTTAGCCCTCCATAGAAATGTAGGTCTTAAACTTTGTGGTTCTGAAATGGTAATAGTGATGGGGGCGTGGTCCGACCAGGTCGTGGTGTGGATCACAGATGCACTGATTGATTGTAAAAGCCATTTGTCAGTAAGAAAGATTTATTAAAACCAATAGAATATAAAAGGTACTCACATTGTCAAAGTACAAAACGAGCATGTAAAATTAGTTGCCGGCCGGCAAACACATGGAGCGGAGCCCTTCATCCAGAACACGATGACGTCACCGCACGTCCTTCCAGACGCGTTTCGTCATTGTACGTTGTCAATGACGACCTTGATCCCATTGACAATGTCCAATGACGAAACGCGTCTGGGAGGACGTGCGGTGACGTCATCGCATTCTGGAGGAAGGGCTCCGCTCCATGTGTTCGCCGGCCGGCCAGCAACTAATTTTACATGCTCGTTTTGTACTTTGACAATGTGAGTACCTTTTAAATTCTATTGGTTTTAACAAATATTTCCTGGCGGAATTACACTATGTCCTGCTATATTTATATATGACCGTATGGTGGTGTACCGCTACGTCTGCGGGAACAAGTGGCAGATTCGTATCCAGAGAGTGGGTTGTCTCCCCAAAAGCCGCGGCTAGGTCATAGCCGACTGCTTTCTATTCCAGTGTATCTGGTAAGCGGCTTGAGATTATGGTGGTGGGCTCTCACTGAAGACTGAAGTGTTTCACGGTGGTGATAGAAGTTTTTCATGTGTAACAGCTCCATGCAAATAGTGTGAAGGATATAGACTCTCCCCACTAACAAATCTCTTATTGAGGAATAACAACAATATATAAATATATGGACTATTGTTCACACTGAGTCCGGGTTAAAGGCGCAGCTTAAACTTCAATTTTTCTTTACCATTTCTTCCAGTGCTTCTGCACAAAAGCTGCTGCCTCCCTATTGATTTTGAGTTGTGGTGATTTTTGGTTACCACCAACCACTACATTCTGTGATGAGCGCAATTTTTTTCTGTTTTATTCTAAATCGCCCAGCTTGGCCCTCACCCAGGTCTGTTCCTTCTGTAGTTCACCATATGAGTCAACCAGGTTGTTCACTGTGGCTGTACAATCCTCCATGCTGTTCTCTAGATGGGACACCCTGTCGTACATTACATGCATATCTGCAGTGATTTTAGTGAAGATGGAGGACAGGTCTGTCATTAGGGAGGTCTGGAGGGAGAGCAGCATGTCTTTGAGTGTGGTGTCTATCACCGGTTGCCCCGACATGGGGAAGGAGGCCATGGATGATTTTAAGGCCTGGTTGGATGGAAGGTGGCTGTAAGACTGGGGCTCGATTTGCGGGGAGGGGCACTGCGGGCCCGGTTCTAGCCACATCCGCGCTTTTGCCGGGCTGCCTGTGACAGGATTTTCCCCTGTTTTGAGTGCGGGAGGGGAGGAAGGGCAGAGGAGAGCCTGTTCCCCTGAGATCTCATCAGGAAGATCAGAATAGGCCTCGAATGCCGCGATCCCGGCGGTGCCATTTTGTGACTGACTGACCTGGCTCGGCTTGGTGAAGAAGGCCGTCAGCTTTTGGGGGTGATGCTCCGTCATCCTCTTCCTGGACATGATGCTCGGGTGTCCTCGAGGTCTTAGGATGTCGGATGGTCGCAGATTGCTGTCTGGATCGGGCCCTTATCACTCCGTTTCTCTCCCCTGGCAGACGAGCACAGAGTCTAAGCAGCCATCATCAGCGCTGGCAGACCACGCCCCCCCAGCCTAGGCTATTGACCACGCTTCTCCCTAGTGACTCTGTATCCCTCTGCCCGATTGCTACCAACTTCTGCCTGTCCTAATTCTAATTTTGCTTACATCCTGGTGTCCTTCCACTCAGCTGTTACTTTTTTTTGTGCACTCAGCTGTTACTTAACCAGGTTTATCACCTGACTCCACAATTAACTGGGCTTGGTGTTTCCACAATGCATTATCTGCACCTTGGCACTTAAGCTTTTTCCTCGCCCCTGCAGTCCCAGTTTCAACATCGATGGTTGCTCGGATGGGAACTGTGCAAGAGGTCGCTCTTGTCATATCAGGTTCTGCACAGAGGTACGTGACACAATGGGGGTAATTTACTAAAACTGGAGAGTGCAAAATCTGGTGCAGCTGTACATAGAAACCAATCAGCTTCCAGGTTATATTGCCAACGCTCAATTGAACAAGCTGAAGTTAGAGGCTAATTGGCTACCATGCACAGCTGCACCAGTTTCTAAACGCTCCGGGTTTAGTAAATCAACCACAGTGTCGGTAACATCACAGACATGTTTGACAAATGGGAAAAGTGATTGTCACCGGCGCAAAAATAAGTTCTAAATAATACTATATTGACCTGCTGCAGTTCTGTATAAACCTTCTATGAGGTTTAGGTGAAAAAATTAGAAAGGTGTACATACAAAATTTATATATTACTATTCATTGCCGTAAATTGTATGTACATCTGTAAGGTGCCTATGGCAGCGTCAGGCACAGACGCATACAGCAGGATAGGTCACCTACAGGACTTAAGATGGCCGATTGGGCACTTCCTGTGGAAATGGTTGGGAGTCCAACCATCCCACATTATATAAACCCTATGCCAGATACTAAAACGGCGGCACCAGTACATCCGGGTCCCCGCACTTCCGGGATACAGGGAACGTAGGGGAGGAAAACCAGGGATACCAGCAGCGTTATGACGCCAAAAATAGTGAGGATTTGGGGCAGTATGGCGCTTAGCAGCTGCACCAATAAACACATAATTTGTCCCGGGGAAACACACTTAGCAATATAGGTAATACACGGCTAGTATACAGGAGTTAAGATGGCCGCCGGGCCACTTCCGGTATAGTAAAGATGGCGGCGCAACCACTTCCTGTTTGGCCAGTATACAGGAGTTAAGATGGCCGCCGGGCCACTTCCGGTATAGTAAAGATGGCGGCGCAGCGACTTCCTGTTTGGCCAGTAAGTGCAATTTGGGGGGATAAATACAGTGACAGCAAAATCATCCACCAGCTTTTCTGAAGACGCAAAACTGCGAAACGCGTAAGAAGCTATGTGGACAGCGCAAGGGGGAGTGTAATCTTAACCAGTGAGACCACAGGTACAGCAGGAGCCAGGAACGCACCCGTACGATAAGCTGGTCAGCGGCTGTCTAAAAGACTGACACTGCCAAAGACACCAGGTGCTGGTTTTAAAGCACCTCTCTTGTGAGTAGTTTTTTATTATGAATTTTAAATAAATATATTTTTAAACGTATTTCACCATGATGAGCCCCTTGGTTTCTTTGAGGCATTGAGGAACATCCTGAGAGGACTCACCAACTTTAACGGAATAAGTTTTTGAGGCACATTACCAGCTGGGGTCTGGTGAGTTTGCATTTCAGCAGTTGGTGGTGGTAGCACTTATCTTTGTCGGGTGGAAGAAGTGACAGCACCCTGTATGCATGAAATATAGCACCAGGATTTAAACTCAGCAACACTTTCTGTTTGGACTGGAATTTGTGAACTGGCGCTCACCCATAATTGGGGACGTGTTGCAGCATGAATGCACATAAATTGTGAAAAACTAATTTTTGGCACCAACGCACTTTATTATTATTTGTATATATTAATAATATTATTCATTATTTATATGTTCGCACACTTGGGCATGTATATTCATAATAGTTTATAGACTCACTTATAGCACTTTGGAATATTGTTTCACAAGCACATCATTTGGGGTAGCCATATTTATTTATTTATTTATTCTTTTATTTATTTTTGATGGCACAGCATATGCACATAGCATCAAGCTAGTACATATGTTCACAAGAGCTGTTTCTATAGTGACCCATCACGTACATCACTATACTGGATCTAACACTATATCACTATAGGGGTCAAATAGAAAAAAATATTTTTTTTGGGGTAAACTAAAAGAATTTTTTTTCTTATAAATTTTTTTGATATCACATTAATATACCAGCGCAGTACCAACACCTTTCTAATGTTTGACAAATGCAAGTAGCTCTTAGTACTGTCACTTTAAGAATCGATTGATATTGCTGCTACAGGTTCTTTAAAAAATTGTGTCAGTTCTTAGATTAGGAAATTGGTAATAATTAAAGTGGATGTAAACCCACTCTCATCCTTTCTAAACTACTGCCATAGTGCTGATCTATAAGGATAGACATGCCTCCTGCATGTATCCTTACCTGCCAAATGTCTCCCCTCTGTCTGTTATAAGAACTGAAAAACTGCAAATTCTGTGAGTGGGTCTGTTGTCTGGAGCTCTGTGGGTGGAGTCATGATGTCAGTAGACTTCCCGCCCACCTCTACACTCCCCTTACACTGAATTCTGCTATGATCACTAACATTCAGTCAAAATCCAGAAAAGTAACCACATGACTTTAGAAAAGGAGTGGGGGTGGGAATTAAAAAATAATGCCTGTTTCCAGGCTAGTGCATGAGATATGTAAATAACCTGTCACTCACAGAAAGGGGGCGGAACAGACTAAGGTTTTTCTCTGTAAGTCCGTTTTGGTTCACTGAACAATAAAAGAGGATTGCTCAGAGCCGGATTAACTCTGTGTGGCAAGACTGGGCACAGATGATAGGAAATCTTATACTGTACATTGTGACATAAAAAAAAAAAAATCGGGTTTACATCAACTTTAAGACCAACTTCAAGAAGAACTCAGAGGAGGCCTTGCCTGTACTGAGAGGCTGTCACGTACTCAACAGCTTCCCACACAGGGCTGTATCCCTGGCCCCTGTGTGGGAAGCTGAGATTCCCCAGCCAAAAGCTAAATGTAAACATAAATGTGAATTTGAGCAAGGATACAGATTATGTCATTATCCAGAAGTTGGCAGATTTGAAAGAAGCTAATGAACTGAATAGTGAACATAGAACTGCGCATGGCCAGAGCTAGTCTCTCAGTTCCCAATCAACCTCCTCCCAGCCCAGTAAAAAACTCTACCTTATGCCTCTCAGTGTGATGGGTGCAGTGTCCTCAGAGGAAGGAAGGAAGTGTAGGAGTGCACTGAGCAAGGAGTGTCCAATGGACAATTAAATTGTTCAGCATTTTCAGCATCATGCCTCACTGTTTTCTTTTTTTTTTTAAGCAAATCATTGTCTCCTGCGGCTGTCAATCAAAATCTGTGACACAGGAGCCAGGGGGTGGGGCTAAGTCCCACTGTCTGTGTCAATGGATGCATAAGCAGGACTCAGGAGCAAGCCCACATGGGTGCCCACATGGAAAGTGGCTTTCAGCGGGGGCATTTAATGAAGAGGAGGGACCTGGAGTGCTGGCGGGGGACCCCAAAAGAAGAGAATCGGGTCTTCTCTGTGCAAAACCATTGTATAAATATGTTTGTTATTTATTTAAATGTAATGTTTACAACCACTTTAGGGAAGCAATAACAGATAAAAAGAAGAAAACAAAGTGCCACTAAGTGTAGTAATTAGTGCAATTTATTATAGCCCCCATATTGGGTTACTCACAGGAGGTAGATATAATGCAGTGAGTGAGTGAGTGAGTGAGTAACTTGTATAGCGCAGCAAATGCGAACTTAATCGCCTCAAGGCGCTTGGCATCCAGAGTTGTACAGGTCTTTCAGAAGAGGTGGGTCTTTAGCTTTTTCCTAAATGCCCGATGGTTTTCTTCCAAGCGAATGGTTGTGGGTAGAGCATTCCAGAGCCGTGGTCCTTGGACCAAGAATCTTCGTTCTCCTTTCGATTTGTAGCGGGATTTAGGAATTTGGAGAAGGTTTTGGTTGGTTGACCGGAGCATGCGCTTGGTGACGTACGGTTTTATTTTCTCGCTTAAGTATTGAGGAGCTTTTCCCTGTGTACATTTGTGGGTGAGGCAGAGCGTCTTGAATGTCACCCGGTCCTGTACGGACAGCCAGTGGAGGGACCTCAAGACTGGGGAGACTGATTCCCACGGCTTTTTACCTGTTACCAGTCTGGCTGCCGTGTTCTGGACGACTTGTAGACGTGCCATCTGGTATTTTGGTAGTCCTAAGTAGAGGGAGTTTGCGTAGTCGAGTCGTGAGTTGATGATTGTTCCAACCACTACTGCAGTCTCTTTATCAATGTAACCGCTTGGGGGGGGGGGGTCTGTCTGTGTACTCCTTGTATAACAAGTTCATTGAATATCTCAGCCTTAGGGAAGCAGGACTTGTCAATGAAGGAAGTCCGGAAGTCCTCTAAAGCCCTCTGGCTGATCCGGGATGCTCGATGTACCACACCATGGATCGTAGCGTAGACAGTATGAGGGCTGCTGACGTCACAGGTCCCAGGATGCTTTGTGATGCATTTAAGAGCATGCACCGTGCTGTGTATAAGCACTCCTTTTTCAAGCTAGAGATAGGACAGGGAGCCTGATATTTATAGTTATGGAGCCGGAAATAGGGAAGCTTGTAAGCTGTACTAAAAAAAAATAGATATTAACCTAATAAAATGCAAAGCAGACTAAAAGAACGTGCATTACTGAACAACAGAATGTACAACTGCATGCTGGTTTGTTATTTTAATGATTAAATTACTTTTGTAACTTGACACCACTGAAACTTCATAATATTCATAATATACACCCCCATCAGTACCATATTTATGGATCATTCTGGGACATGCCCATAAATGTAAATCTTGTACTCTTCCAGTATTCCAGCTCTAGTGAGTTGGAAACATTAGAGGATACTTAGACCCTCCCAAATAGTGAAGCGGTTCACTAAATATTTGACAATGTTCATACATAAATGTGTGTGAAGAGTCACTTGAATTAGCCAGTCATGTAAAAGGGAATCCCACTTTGCTTATTTTAGCTGCACATTGGGTAATTGAAATTAATATTCACAGTTTATTGTGTGTACATTCTCATATCCTTTAGTTAACAAGCCTCAATGTCTTAGCTAAGTGATAAACACCAGAATGTGAGAACACGGTTTGCAATAACACTCCAGTTAATGTATTCTCATCTCTTTACATATGCATACATACATTCACGCATACTATATGGCATGTTTCATTTATTGTATTTGACAAGAATCATTGATAACAGGTTTTAAAATTCCCACTCATAAATTATAATCCATTTTATCTGTCTATATCATTAGGCAGAAATCTAGGGCAAATTGAAGACTCTTTACTGATGACAGTAATAAAATCTAAACAGTCGCATATTAATCTGCTAATGGTTACCCATTATCAAAATGTTGTTTGCATATAATTACAATAAACAAAGTTTAATGAACCATATGTTTCATCAGCTGCCTTTTTGTGAATTTTAAGCAGGTTTGTCTCATAAAAGACACATGCAATATACTGTATTTATTGGAGTATAACACTCACTTTTTTACCCTGTAAATAGAGGGTAAACTGTGCCTGTGTGCTATACGCAGGGGGCTGTGGAAAGTGTTTTCCCTGAAACTTCCCTCTTAAAGTTAGGGGCCCAGATTCACGTAGATTGGCGCATCTTTATGCCGGCGTAGCGCATCTCATATGCGTTACGCCGAGGTAAGTTAGAGAGGTAAGGTCCGTATTCTCATATCAAATGCGCCCAATTTTGCGCCGGGGTAATGTAAATTTGTTGGCGTAAGCCGGCGTAATTCAAAGTAGGAAGGAAGTGGGCGTGATCCATTTAAATGAAGCGTGACCCCATGCAAATGAAGGGCCTAACGAACGGCGCATGCGCCGTGACGTGATCGTATGTCTCGCGCCCCTCTGCGCATTCTCACAACTACGCCCGGCGTAAACCCTAAGTTACGCCGGCCCACCACTTACGCCCAGGGCATAAATACGCCCAGACATGCGCCCGTCGAGTGCTAAGTACACCAGTCTGTTTGTGGTGTAAGTGCTTTTGCTGTCTTTCTTTGTGCCATGCCTGCTCCTCGCAGTGATAGGAGGAAGAAAAACTTCAACTCAGAGGAGAGGGTGATTATTATATCGGCCATGGAGAGGTATGATGCTCGCCTCCATGGGGCACAAAGTAAAGGCACGAGCAAGGCGAAGAGGGATGAGATCCTGATTAGGAACACCACCCAGGTCAATGCCCTAGGGAATGAGTTAAGGAGGCCCCAGGACATTGTTAAGAAGATGAATGACCTGCGTAGGAAGGTCAAGGAGAAGCTGGGCAAGATGAGGAGGCATGCCAGCGCCACTGGAGGTGGACCAGCCTCTACTCTTAGGCTGACTCCTGAGGAGCAGGTGGTTGCCCGGTGCCTTGAGAGGGAGCAAGTGGAGGGAGTGGAGGGCTATGACTCAGTTGAGCCGGCCTTGAGTACAGGTAAGTGTGTTTTTTCTCCTATCTGGTGTGTAGCATGTGAGGGGGTGGAAGGGAACATGTGACAAGTGTGTGGGTCCTCCAACATGTGAATGTTTTGTGTCATCCACAGATGTCCAGGAGGGAGCTGGGCCATCATCTGCCTCTGCTCGTCCCACACCTTCATTCCCTGAACATCATGACCCTGACCCCCTGGGAAGCCAAGAGACATTGGTGGAGGGGAGTGCCCAGACCTCCAATGAAAAGGTGGTGGAGGATGATGTTGTCCCTATGGGTGAGGAGGTGTGCCTCTATTTGAAGGAATCCTCCCTCTCGGCTGAGCCGTCGCGCACCTCAAGCCCCATCTCTTCCAGCCCCTCAGGATCCATCCCCATCACACCCACTCCCTCAAGTGCCTCCCCCTATGCCAGGCCTCAAGCCTCTCCTGGCCCCAGTAAGGCGACCAAGAAGACCAGGGGGGTTCATGAGTTCCTTCCGGAACATTTAACAGGGCTCCCAGACCCGCCATATGGGTGAGATGGCCGTGGAAATGCGGCGTGTGGCAGACAGCCTGGCCTCCACGGGCAACATAAATGATGCTCTTCACAATTTTACTGGCAACAGTGCAGCGGTGATCACCTGCCTGGGGGAGCTGCAGGCCACAACAGCTACCCTTGTGTCAGAGGTGAGGTCCCTGACAGAGGCCGTACAGGGCAACACAGCTGCCATTGAGGTGAAGGGGAGGCAGTCATGGCTGGTGCAGGCAGAGACAAATTACATCCTCACCCGCATTGCCGTGGCTTTAGAAGGCAGGCCGCCAGCCATGGAGAGACCAGGGTATGCTTCTCCACCTGATGACCCCCCCACCTGAGGCTTCTACCAGGCAATTACGGAGCTGTGGCCGTGGCCGTGCCAGCAGGCTTGGCCCACGACAGGGCAACTGATTTGTTTTATGTGCCTTATCTTTGCTCTGGTGAAGAGCGTTTTTTTTTTTTTCCCTCAGGTCACAAGGTTTTTTTTTTTTTCCCTCAATTACTGCACACGGTGATGCATGCAGAGTATAGTGTGACTGGTGTGTGAATGGGGGGGTGACACTCCTGCCAGCAAAGGGGTGTCACCCTCGATCGTTGGGGAGAAGTTATACCCACGACCGTATGAATGTGGTATGAATGGTCAGAGACATAATTGGAGCCTTGGCGTGGCGTTGCTGCTCCCAAGTCCTGCATGGTGGACTTGGGCTAATCCAATGTGATGTGGATGTGGTGTGTGTGAGCTAGGGACCACAGTGGTGTGCATGCGTGCATTCTCCTTGTGCCATGATGAATGTGTGTGTTTAACGTGCAAACATACGTTCCACGAGGCATCTCCTGACTGCTGTTCCCTCAGCAGACGGGGTAGCCTCGGGCAGGGGAGGAATGTCTGGTTCGGGGGTCAGGTCATCACGTATGTCAATCTCCAGGCCCTTTCTCTTGGAAAAGTTGTGCAGCATGCAACATGCACCGATGATCTGGCACACATAGTGTGTTGAATACAACAGGGTCCCCCCAGACTTATCCAGGCATCGGAAATGGGACTTCAGGATGCCAAATGTGCGTTCCACCACTGCACGGGTACGTATGTGTGCTTCATTGTATTTTCTCTCTCTTCTGGTTTGGGGATCCCGGAATGGAGTCATGAGATGGGGCCCAAGTGCATATTCAGAGTCACCTGGAAGGGAAAAGACAGGAGGATGTTAGTCGTGCATGTGCACCTCGTGATGTCTGCATCATGGGGTCGGACAGTCATGCCTGACTCCCATGTCACTCACCAACCAGCCATCTGTCCCCATACACGTTGTGTTCGAATTCCGTTGGGATGTTGCTTTGACGGTATATGTAGCTGTCGTGGCTGGCCCCTGGGTGTTTGGCACGGACGTGCCATATGAGGCCTTGGCCATCAACTATCACCTGTACGTTGATGGAATGCCAGTGCTTCCGATTGCGGTATATGTGCTCTGTGTCACGGAGGGCCGTAGTGCCACATGTGTGCAATCAATGGCCCCCACGGTGCATGGGAATCCTGCAATACTGAAGAAATCCTGCATTGCCTTATGCCGCAGGTGCTCCTGGGTGGGTCTGATGATGTGGTTGGACATGCGTCTGAGGATTGCGGGGACAACCTGGTGCACACATCTGCTCATGCTGGTTTGTGACATCCCAGCCACTGCTCCACTTGTACGCTGAAAAGATCCACTGGCGAGGAAATGCAGTGTTGCCAGGACCTTGACCAGTGGCTGCACTGCATGTGAGCGTTGTGTCTGGCTGGTGATGTCATCATGCAAGGTTGTGGCTAATTCCAGGATGGCATCAGTGTTGAATCTGAAGATTCGATACACCTCCGAATCCCCCATGCCAAAGACGTTCATGCACGTTCGGTATATCCTCTCCCGTGCCCTCCTCCTTCTATGTGCCTCTGCACACACTAGTAGTGCTATGACCATGCCTGCCCCTGGCATGTTGGCATACGGATGTGTTGTCCTGCAAGTGTGGTTGCTTAGCTCGTCCGTAACAGTGCTGCTGTAGTTGCTATCCAGCTGACTTGCACACGTCTGGTGCAAAGTTACCCTTGCTTTATGAGGGGTAACTTTAGACCGGACGTATATGTCTTACGCGCACCGTGCGTAGCCTGCGTCGGACACACGTACTTTCGGGAATCGGCGTATCTCTCTCATTTGCATATTTGAATAGGAAATCAATGGGAGCGCAAGATGCGCCCAGCGTAAAAATGCGCCCACGCTACGTCAGCGTAGAAAAGTTACGTCGGTCGGATGAAGCCTATTTTCAGGCGTATCTGGTTCTGTGGGTACCGCGCATAGATACGCCGGTGTATATATACACTTATGCCGCGCGTTTCTCGAGATATGCCGGCGTAACTTCTTTGAGAATCTGGGACAGGGTGTGTGTTATATGCCAGTGCGTATTATATGCCAATAAATATGGTATGTATATCAGAAATAATACATTATTTGCTTCTAAGTGAAGACATGTTTTTAAACCACTTAACAACCTCCCTATTGTAGCTTTACTGCTACAGGGCGGCCACTCTATGCAGAATCACATAGATATACTCTACTGTACGCGATTCTGCACTTCTAGGTAGGGGGCGCATGCGCACACCACTTCTGCTGTGTTAGTCACAGCAGAAGCCGATCAGTGGGTGTCGGCCAGTGGATGACCGCCAGCATTCACTTATCGATGGGGAGACACAATGGATGGAGCTCTGTGACTGTAAACAATGCAGAGCCCTGTACTGTTAGCAGGAATGTGCTGGATTATGTTTCTCTGCAAAGCAGGGAATAATATTCAGCACATCCCCTAGTGAAAGTAGCACATTGTACACATAAAAAACACTGGTTAGGCACACATTCAACCCTTTGATCATCCTAGATATTTTAACTTTTCCCAACCAGTGCCATTAGTACACTGACAGTGCATATTTTTAGCAACGATCATTGTATTAGTGTCACTGGTTCCCACAAAGTATCAAAAGTGTCAGATAGTGCCAGAGTGTCCATCGCGATATCGCAGTTCTGCTATAAGTCTCTGATCGCCGCTATTGCTAGTATAAAAATGCAATTAAAATTCCAGTATATGTACCATAGTTTGTAGACGCTATAACTTTTGCTCAAAAAAATCAGTATACACTTATTGGGAATTTTTTACAAAAAAATATGTAGCAGAATGCACATTGGCCTAAATTTATAAAGAAATGTCATTATTTTCAGTGTTTTTATTGGATGTGTTTTATAGCAGAAAGTGAAAAATATATATATTTTTTTTCAAAACTGTTGGTGTTTTTTTTGTTTTCTTTTCATTCTGACAGGGGGATGAGGATGGGGCAGGAGAGAGGAAACAGTGGTGCTGGGAGAGAGGAAACAGCAGGGTGGAAGAGATCAAAGCAGGGTTGGGGAGATCAAAGCGGGGCTGGGAGAGATCAAAACGGGGCTGGGATGAGAGGCTAGTAGGATCTGGATAAGAAGGGTGGCATATAGAGAAACCAATCTCCTCCATTTCCTTCCTGCAGCCACTGAATGCCTGTGGGAGGGAGAAGAGGAGAAGCTGACATTCAGCAGCTGCAGGGAATCAGTTTCTCTACAGTACATGCTGCTGTCTTGTTAGAACAGGACATGGCTAGTTTGCCAGGTGGTAGCGCGGCCCTGTGTATATATACTGTACAGTGTATATACCTGTGTGTGTGTGTGTATGTATATATATATATATATATATATATATATATATATATATATATATATATATATATATATATAAAATAACTTTTTCAGTGCAGTAAGAGTACCGATATTGGTGATTTTGTTGGTTGACTGTAAATCATAAAACACTGTGTGTTGGAATTACTAAAGACACTTTGAAAATGCAATTGCTCTATTTTTCCTTAGTAAATTTAAATGTGGTAAAGGTTCACTTTGTAAAGAATCTTCAATCAGGTGCAAGGAAAAAAAAACATAATTTTTGTTGCACATGATTGAACAATAGAAATAAGTAGTGTTTTACCATATTTACTAAGCTCAGGGGAAGATGAGTTCAACTGCTCTTGCAAAGTGCACAGCCTATTTGTCTTTAGTAAATCAACTTCTGTGCATGGAACTTTCAATCTGTAGGGCTGAACTAAACTGATTATTTTATGGGATCGTAGACAGTATGTCATGGACATAATAAATAAACACAACGCCAAATACTTAATTAATATATTTTATTATTCATATATATTGTTTTTTATTATATATATTATTATCTTTTTTGGAATTTTTTGGCCACGGCTTATATCTTTATTTTATTTCAATACCATATAACTTAATAATATTGTATATCAGCATCAGGGATGAGCTTTATAATCGAGTCGAACATGATTTCGAATTGAACATTGGCCGTTCACCCGTTCGGCGAACAGCAAACAATTTGGGGTGTTCGCGGCAAATTCGAAAAGCCGCGGAACACCCTTTAAAAGTCTATGGGAGAAATCTAAATTGCTAATTTTAAAGGTTAATATGCAAGTTATTGTCATAAAAAGTGTTTAGGGACCTGGTTCCGGACATTTTTTTGGGGAGCAGTGATTTTAATAATGCTTAAAGTGAAACAATAAAAGTAAAACCCAGTCTAGGGGTGAGTTGTAAGTCATTAGCTTGTCACCATTTCTTTTTAAATAATTCTTTCTTCGGAAATAATGTTTTCTTTCCCCTCTTCAGAGGGCCTTTTTTAATCCTCTTTTCAATTTTTTACAATTCTACTTTTATACTACACTCCTGATGAGTGGCTGTAACGCCATGAAACATGTTGCGTGCTATTATATGTCAAGATACAGCTGGTTTTCTTATGCATATATGTTTGTGTACAGTGTATCAATTTATTGTTTATGTCATGTCAATCCATTTATGTAATTTATGCTATGAGCAGCATGAAATAAGTGTAAGTCATGCGACTACCAATTAATGTCTATTTAAGAGTTTTGATATGTATTTTGATTTCAATAAACAATGAATTTATCATATTTACATATATGTTTTTTGCTCTATTTTGACATGGCGGGCCTCATTCAAAGTCCCATTTTTCTCCTTTCCTGCAGCTAATTTCAGGGATGGAGGCCTGCCATTCGGCTTTGCCAGGTCACTTTGCCAGGTTAATTTCATCTCTGAACGCCAGTCAAAGCCCCTGTCACTAAATAAAATTGTTAGCTTACAGTCATGTTTACAACTTGTTTACACCTTGCTTTGCTTGGTGATTCGATGAGGCTTCAATGAGGCTTTGGTGGGGCTTTGATCGGGCTTCGGTGAGGCTTTGTGGGGCTTTGATGAGGCTTCAAGCGAGCTTTGCCATAGACTTTTATGGAGGCTTTGAAGACGCTTTGAAGCACCACTGAAGCTACATGGAGTAGAATTTTTTAAGCAAATGGCAGGATCTTTGACTAGCATTCAGAGAACTTTGACAAAGCCTGTCCAAAGCCTTGTTTTGAAGAGAGTATAAACTAGCCATTAATGTGTGTTGAATTAAAGTGTAAAAGAGCCCTAAGTCTTATGCCGCATACACACGATCATTTTTCGGCATGAAAAAAAAAGTTGTTTTTCAGCATGTCCAAAAAACAAAGTTTTTCCAACTTCATCATTAAAAACTACGTTGTCCACACACCATCGTTTTTAAAAAATTATGAACAAAGCGCGGTGACATACAACACATACGACGGCACTCTAAAGGGAAAGTTCTATTCGCCTTTGGGCTGCTTTAGCTGATTCTGTGTTAGTAAAAGACGATTCACGCTTTTCTGAATGTGCTTACTCCATTATGAATGGTAGTTTTACCAGAACAAGCGCTCCCGTCTCATAACTTGCTTCTGAGCATGTGCGGGTTTAAAACAACGTTTTAGCCCACACACAATCATTTTTTACAACCCGAAAAACAAAATTTTTTAAAACGACGTTAAAAAATGCAGCATGTTTGAATTTTTTTTTTGGCATTTTTCAGAAGCCGAAAAACGATGTGAAGCCCACACACGATCATTTTAAATGACGTTTTTAAAAACGTTGTTTTTTTTCATGCCGAAAAATGATCGTGTGTACGCGGCATTAGACACTTTTACAATTTTCTTAAATTAAAAATTTAGAGAAGGGCATCAGCTTTGCTCTCCAGAAATGTAAAAAAAAAAAAAAGAAAAGAAAGCCGCAATCTGCCAGTCTCTTCTGAAAGAAATGTTGTAAATGCATCAGTGATCCAGTGACCAGTGTGAGTCAGGTGCTTAGACAAGGTTGGGGGGATGTGCATACTAGAATAAGAAAGAGGTATGGATCTGGGGACCCGATCTTAATAAAATTAGTGAGGGATGCCACCCACAATTAAGGGGAGGGTGTCTCAAATTATGTATATACACCAAAACCAGAGAAAACAAAAAAGAGGGGAGATTTGGATAGACCACCCAAAAGCAAATTTCTCGTAAAAAAATATATTTTATTCGAAAAAAGAGAAAAAAAAAAGAGAAAAAGGGCATTGAAAAACAGCAAGGCTCCTACAGCATGCTAATACCCCACACCCTCCTAAAATACACCACCATCTCCCCAGTAATATATACCCTCCCAAACCAACACCCTAAGACCCCCCTCCCAGACACAGCAACCCACTAGGATCCTCCCATCCTCCCTCCCAAGAAGCTGAAACGAATGTGACTGTATAAACTAGACCAGAAAAGAGAGATGGAACCCCTGATAGAGCACCTGCATGCTATTATGACCTATAGTCCATAACAACCAAATGACCCAACAAATCACCAGAAATATTGGGCCAAATTCTCAAAAACTGTGCGTAACTTAAAATTCAGCAGTTAAGTTACACTGACTTAAAATTTCTACCTAAGTACCTGATCGTCAAAGCACTTAGGTAGAAATTACACGCTGTGTAACTTAAGTGCCGCCGTCGTAAGGCGGTCCTCCTCTCCTGGGGGCGTTTAAAATTTAAATGAGGCGCGCTCCCGCGCCGGCCGTACTGCGCATGCGTGTGACGTCATTTTCCCGACGTGCAGCGCGCGAACGTAATTAACGCCGGTCGGCTTTGAGAATTTCGACGGGACACTAAAGTTGCGACGGGTGAAAAAAAAAGACGCGCCGGGAAAACAAATAATTATATAAAAAAATGACAGCGTCGCTCAGCATGCATTCCTGAGAGGGTGAACTCCATGCCAATTTTCAAAGAAAAAACCGGCATGGGTTCCCCCCCCAGGAGCATACCAGGCCCTTAGGTCTGGTATGGGTTGTAAGGAGACCCCCCCACGCCGAAAAATTGACGTAGGGGGTCCCCCTACAATCCATACCAGACCCGTATCCAAAGCACGCTACCCGGCCGGCCAGGAATGGGAGTGGGGACGAGCGAGCGCCCCCCCCCCCTCCTGAGCCGTGCCAGGCCGCATGCCCTCAACATGGGGGGGTTGGGTGCTCTGGGGCAGGGGGGCGCACTGCGGGCCCCCCCACCCCAGAGCACCCTGTCCCCATGTCGATGAGGACAGGACCTCTTCCCGACAACCCTTGCCATTGGTTGTCGGGGTCTGCGGGCGGAGGCTTATCGGAATCTGGGAGTCCCCTCAAATAAGGGGGCCCCCAGATACCGGCCCCCCACCCTAAGTGAATGGATATGGGGTACATCGTACCCCTATCCATTCACCTGTAGGCAAAAAGTAAAATGTAGTAAACACACAACACAAGGCTTTTTAAAATATTTTATTATTCTGCTCCGGAGGCCCCCCCTGTCTTCGTTATTAGCTCAATTACCAGGGGGGGCTTCTTCTTCCACTCTCCGGGGGTCTTCTCCGCTCTCCGGGGGTCTTCTCCGCTCTCCGGGGGGGCTTCTCCGGACTCCGGGGGGCTTCTTCCATCTTCTCCCCTCTTCCGCTCTTGACTCGGCGAACCCCGGTTCTTCTGCAGCTCTCCGGTGCCTTCTTCTTCAGCGCTGGCTGCCTGCTATGTTTGTGTGTTAGCTCGATTTCAAACAGGCAGCCGGCGCGGTCTTCTGTGACGCCAGGGTCTTCTGGTCTTCTGTTCTTCCGATGTTGCCTCGTCGCCTGTTGTCGCTGTAATGATGGAAGCGCGCCTTGCATCACATTTATATAGGCATCACCGTCCCATCATGCTCCGGCAGGTACCCACGTGGTGGGTGCCTACCCACGTGCACCCACCACGTGGGTACGATGTACCCCATATCCATTCACTTAGGGTGGGGGGCCGGTATCTGGGGGCCCCCTTATTTGAGGGGACTCCCAGATTCCGATAAGCCTCCGCCCGCAGACCCCGACAACCAATGGCAAGGGTTGTCGGGAAGAGGTCCTGTCCTCATCGACATGGGGACAGGGTGCTCTGGGGTGGGGGGGCCCGCAGTGCGCCCCCCTGCCCCAGAGCACCCAACCCCCCCATGTTGAGGGCATGCGGCCTGGCACGGCTCAGGAGGGGGGGGGCGCTCGCTCGTCCCCACTCCCATTCCTGGCCGGCCGGGTAGCGTGCTTTGGATACGGGTCTGGTATGGATTGTAGGGGGACCCCCTACGTCAATTTTTCGGCGTGGGGGGGTCTCCTTACAACCCATACCAGACCTAAGGGCCTGGTATGCTCCTGGGGGGGAACCCATGCCGGTTTTGAATTTCAAAATTGCCGTGGAGTTCTCCCTCAGGAATGCATACCAAATGCCGTCGCTGAAATGTGCCTTTACAAGGTTTGGCTAACTTTCCACATTGTAAAACCAGCCCTAATTTTGCGCCGGCAAATTCGGAACTTAGGCAGAAATCAAAGTGCTGAAATGCTTTGAAAATCTACTTAAGTCCTCATTTGCATACGCAAAGCTGGATTTCAATGAGAAATGCCCCCAGTGGCGGATGCGGTACTGCATCCTAAAATCTGACCGTGTAAGTGTTTTACACATGTCAGATTTTCTGCCTAACTTTGGAAAAAGCCTTTTGAGAATCGTTTCCAAAGTTAGGCACAGAGATACGCAGGCTGAACAGCAGTTAAGTCTGCGTATCTCTTTTGAGAATTTGGCCCATTGTATATAGGAGTACTGCACCTTAAAGCCACAATGGGTGAATGCAGTGCATAACCAACACACAGGAAATCCTGTGGAGAGCACGTCACTGTATATTTAGTATCATTGACACCTTTGTGTATCTCTATGCATGCAGTCCACCCAATATCATTGAATGCAATATCTGCTGTTGAAGCTCAGGTAAATTTGTAAAACACTGTGGAGTCCTATAGTCTATGGATACAGGAATGGACCTGAGCTATTCCAAAGGATTGCATAATTCATCACCAGAGATAGAAAAACACAGTATACTGGAGACCAGGAGTTGAAGCCAGACAGATAGAGATGGATATACATATATGCAGAGCAACAGTTCATGGTGACTCCCTTAGGTGTGTAGCTGGTGTAGCGCCTGGTTACTTCAAAGTACCGGTGCTATTTAAATTTAGAGGGAGATCAGAGAGTAGTTAAACTCTGACCTGGTTAAAATGTTCAAATTGGGTCTCTGTGTCAGCTTGCCTGTGCTGTGGGCTCATTATGTTGTACTGGGGTGTTCTTCCCACCCCAGTGCAGTAGATGGCAGCAGTGGAGTCAAGGTTTGGGTGCTCTTCCTCAGCAGCCAATCAGGAGGGTTGAGCCTCGCTGTGCATGCTGGGGGACGGTATTTATGGGGCAGACGCCATTGGTTCTGGGTCTTCTTCTTCAAGTGCAGCATCCACCTTTAGGGTGTCAGCACCACGGTGCCCCTGCGTTATGGCCTACCTGCCCGGGGCGCGCGTGCCACGCAGAGTTCCTGGTTCCGGGACCATGTGGGTCCGGAACATTTGAGTCGTGGCAGGGAGCCCAGTGGTTTACTGGGTTCTCAATCCTAAAGATCCCAAGCGGTATAGCTGTTCGGTGGGGAGTCCATCTGAGGAGAGCCAATGAAAGGCTGGCGATCCAATAGGGTCTCAACAATCCACTGAGGATCGAGGTATCCGGACACTGGGAGGCTGCTCAACTGTCAGTCGGTACCTGAAAGAAATTAGAAGGAGATCCAGGCGTAATTCTACTAAGGAGGTACATCTCCGTAACTACAATCAGGAGGGCCTGTGGCAGAGGTTTCTCACTGAATCCATTCGAGGAGGGTCTGTGGCAGAGACTTTTCCTCAAAGGTTTGAGCGATACTCTGGCTGCCAGGTCAGTGAGAGAGGCCTGTCCAGGTACGCTATTCCCACTCAGACAGGATTGGCGCAAAGGAGTGTTACACGTGGGAGCAGGACTGTTTCCCTATTACTATGCTTGAATTTGCTATTCTTCTTCTTCTTTCAACTTTACCTTCTTCACCACAAGTTTATCGTTTTTACCCATTCAAAAATAGTGCTAAAATGTCGCCCCTCTTATAGTATAGCACTACTCAGCGCTTAGGTACGTGTGGTCAAAGTGATCGGTAACAGATTAATAAATATGAGTTGCAGCTGCTGCTAAAAATATATGACAATGATTGTAAAACAGTAAAAGATAAAACAAATAAAACTATTTAAAGTCCCAAATGTTCTATGTAGAACTGTAGCAGCCTACTTTTAAACCAGCATTTAAAATTCTTCTATGGATATGGTAAATTCATAGGCATATGATGATAGTGCAGATGGATCATACACAAGCTAGTCCTTAAATAAGTGCTCCTTTCACCAAGGGGGGTGTTCACCACATGGGGGAATGTTTACTCCCCTGTTGGGGATGCAATCACCACAAGATTAAATTAAAAGGGCCTGGATTATATGTCTGTGTATATCCCTGGAAGATGCACTCTCCACCAGCAGGAATGTTAAGTTCAAACCGCATACATACAATGGAAAAAGACTCATATAGTGTAATACAGTTTAAAATCATTTATTAAGCCCAAAAACATCCCCTTTGTATATTGTGCGTACCACAATTTAAAAGTATTCAAGCATAAAAAAACGTAATCGGTACTGTGCCTGTCAGAATCTCCCTGTGAGCCTGTGAAGATGCAGTGGTCTGCCAAAATCTCCTGTTCCTGCTCCTGGGGGCTGTACAGCGTCTCTGGTCATGGAATAAGCTTCACGCTCTGACGCGTTTCGTCATTGGTTAGACTTCAACAGAGGGCGTGACTCAGCTTATCCATGACCAATATAAATACAGGCTAGCCCCGCGCTTATTGCGCTGTGATTGGTTAATTCAGTTCACATGCACGCATGTTGTCGCACATGCGCGCTATGTGCCTGAGTTTCCAAACAGGATATGGGCGGAAGTGATCATACCGCCATCCCCTGTGAAATGTCCGTCCTAATAGGAAGATACAGGGAACCGGCCCTGCATCGCGGACGTATGCTGGAGCGCAAGATCTCCGCCCATTGATTCACCGTGGTCACGTGTGCGCTGCATCTCACGCATGCGCACTATGCAATCCATGATTCGATATGGGCGGAGATACAGTGGCGCCCTGTGTGAACACAGAAATTTACTGCGATCATTTATAATCAAAGGCAGCATTGGCTAAAAATATCTTTTAGACATTCACAGCAAATACCGCAAATAAGGCATACTGGGCCAGATTCAGGTAGATCCACGCAATATTTGCGTGGGCAAAGGGCAACGATTTTTGCTCTGCGCCCACGCAAATATTTTGAAATGCCCGCGATTCACGGAGCAGTAGCTCCGTAAATTGCGCGGGCGATATGCTAAATAGCCCGGCGTAAGGGCGCCTAATGTAAATGATCCCGCCGGGGGCGGGAATCATTTAAATTAGGCGCGCTCCCGCGCCGAGCTAACAGCGCATGCTCCGTCGGGAAACTTTCTTCTTAGTGAACGTGAATGGCGTCCAGCGCCATTCACGATTCACTTACGTAAACGACGTGAAATTTAAATTTCACGAGCGGGAAGGGCGGCTATACTTTAGCATTGGCTGCCCCTGCTACAGCAGGAGCAACCTTGCGCTAAAGTCGCCGTACGGAAACTCCGTACCTTGCGTGCGCAGGGCCCGCGCAACTTTTGTGAATCGGTGGTAGTATGCAATTTGCATACTATACGCCGATCACAATGGCCGCGCCCCCTAGCGGCCAACGCAAGAATGCAGCCTGAGATATGAAGGCATAAGGAGGCTTATGTCTGTCATATCCTAGGCTGCAGTCCGCGTAGCGATGTTCCTGAATCAGGGGCATTCGCTACACGGGAGCAAAACAGCTATTGCGCCGCGCAACCTATGGTTGCGCGGGCGCAATAGCTTCCTGAATCTGGCCCACTGTATATAAGAAGAGAATGATCTGTAAAAAAAACAATGTATATATTGTAAAAATTCGATCCCATATTCAATACTCAGACTAAGATAGGGTAAACTATATGTATAAAAAATTATAAATATATTTCTTCTCTTCTCTCAGATCATAATACTATGCATGATCCAAGAGAGAGGGAATAGCAAACAATGTGCATACATTATCACATAAGATATGGGACATGTAAAAACTGCAGAAACACATTGAAAGTACAGCTAGGTTCCATTAGGGAATTCTATTCATAGCCCCTTAGATTGCATAGTTACTTTATACCGGTCATGAAGTTGTGGGATGTAAAACCCACTGTAAACTATGAAACTGTAAAACTTAATAAAACTTAATGATAAGATATAAGCATAAATACGGGGCTAAAATATAAAAGATACAAAAGAGATAAAATACATAAAATACATAAAAATGCATAAATGAATTGACCCCGGCTGGGTAATAAAGAGCACTGCAAAAGACACCTGTTGCGGACATTCCTTTACTACTAGTATATGCACCATACACCCCTAGGAATTCGGAGAGCCATGAGGTAAATGTGCCACCCAAAACAAACCAGCAGCTCCTCCAGGGGTAGTGCTGCACTGGAATGGCCAATATTTTACTAGGGTTTCAGCAGCTGTGGGTATGGTAATTCAATGCCAATAGAGACAGTCTACCTGTGCTAGGGGTCAAAGTTACTCACAGTCCAGCTGCAGCTGTCTCACGGTACCAGTGTGCATTGCAGTCTCCAAGCATCCAGGATGTTGAAGTGCTAGTAGGCAATATACCGTAAACCTGATGAAAGCCAACAGCATGCAGTCTGCAAAGGAAGATAAACACAGTAATCCTATAGATTTGTAGACTGTGGTGTGCTGATGACAACTAGTGTCTCTGAGGCCCCGTATAGACGAGCGGACAGTCCGATGAAAACAGTCTGCCGGACCATTTTCATCGGACATGTCCGCTCGGAGATTTCTGTCTGATGGTTGTACACACCATCAAACAGAATTCCGCCCGGACAGGATACGCGGTGACGTGGCCGTGCCGTCGCCGCGACGATGACGCGGCTACGTGCGCGACCCTGGAAGGTCAATGCTTCCACGCATGCGTCAAATCACTTTGAAGCATGGGAGGGTGTCAGGGACTCACCTCTTAGCCTCGTCAGCCTTCCAGAGGGTTAACACAACCATTACGCGCCTACGGTGCGCACGCGTGCGTCAACGGCGCGCGCGTGCACGTCAAGATCGCGCGCGCGTGCAGATTGATTCCTTGGCGCCAAAACGGCTTTAAATGGACACTGACAGCTCCAGCACATTGCTGTCTGATCTACAGTCTCTGAGCGTTCGTAAACCTGAAAAACCTGATTACCTGTTGAAACCTTCTGACCCGGCTTGTTTGACCTTCCGCACCTCTCCGATCCTGACCTCGGCTACCATTGACTTATCCTTTGATTGATCCACCGCTGCCAGACCTTCCTGCCTGTACCACGACCACTCTCTTGCTTGTCCTACCTGATTACCTGAACTATCTGATGTGACCCGGCTTGTCTGACCCTGCTTCCGTCTGCTGTCTATTAACCGGCTTACCTTCTCAGCTTGCTATCGCAAACCTTCCGTTAGGGTCGCTGACCCCCGCTTCCAGCTTCATCGGTTCCAGCTTAACCTTCCAGCAGGGATCTACATCAACTTCATCTATTCAGCACGCCGGCACTCCTACCCCGCCAGGCTCCTGAGTCTGCTGTTCCCAATCCAGCAGCTCCCGAGCCGGAGCTGTAAGAGAGGCCTCCTCCTACAACCGAGCTCTGGCTACCAGGTACGTGGTACATAACAGAGGGCTTTTGGACGAGCGGACATGTCCGGTGAGTCATACAGACGACCGAACATGTCCGACGGACAGGCTTCCAGCGGACATGTTTCTTAGCATGCTAAGAAACATTTGTCCGCTGGAAACCTGTCCGCTCGGCCGGGAATCCGGTCGAGATCGAACGTATAAGATGGCTGCCTTCGCCGATGACATATTGTTGTTTCTGAAAGATCCCCACATATAAATTCCAAACCTTCTAAAAGAACTGAAGCTATTTCATAATATTTTCCAATTTTAAGATTAATTATGCTAAATCCCAGGCCCTGAATATCTCCCTCTCACAGGAAACAGTATTGCAATGTAAGAACAACTTCCCCTTTAAATGGAAACATGATCAGATTAAATATCTAGGGATATACCTAACGGCAAGACTTTCAGACTTATTCTCCAAAAATCATCTACCCATTCTCAGAACCATCACAAGTGACCTAAGTAAATGGAATAAACCACATTTCTCTTGGTTTGGAAGGGCAGCAATTCTAAAGATGAATATACTCCCCCGCATCTTATTTATCTTGCAAACCTTACCCATTAAACTCCCCCCAACCTTCTTTCAATCCTACAAACGACTTTGTACTACATTTTTATGGAGACAGAAACAACCCAGAGTAGCTTATGACCAGTTAACGAAACCAAAAACAAAGGGGGGTTGGGCTACCAGACCTTAAGAAGTACTATTGGGCCTGCCACCTCGCTAGAATTGTAGACTGGTCAATTCATAGCCACAGTAAAGACTGGGTCTCTCTTGAGCACACTTTTTGCCACTACGGTTCCTACCTTGGACCTCATCCAAGCACACCCCGAAGAGTCTAAACGATCACCCTCTCATTGCCCCGACACTCCACTGTTTCAAGGAAGCCTGCAGAAAGTTACACATATCCTCAACCCCTGGCCCCCTTACTTCTGTAAAACTCAATCCAGCATTTCCACCTGGTATGTCCATTAATTTTTTGGCAGAAACCTGGCAACATTCAGAAGTCTTAGTGCATTACTTCTTCCACTCAGGTACTTTTCTGGATCGTTCTTCCCTACCAGCCAATACTGACAACATTGCTTTTCCTCTCTGGACATATTTCCAGATCAGACATTTCCTAAAAGAAGCTGAACGCACATCCCCTGTCTCTCGCCGTCTCACAGCATTCGAACAGCTATGCTCTCACTCTGCACCACAGCAACATATGATATCTAACATCCACAACATACTCTCCTCAGATAGCTCTCTGAAAACTAACAAAGCCTGTTCAAGCTGGAAAAGAGACCTACAGATAGAAATGACAGAGGCACAATGGGAACATATATCTACAATAACACATAAGGGCTCTCTCAATGTCTCGATACAGAAAAACAATTATAAAGTCTTAACGCGCTGGTACAGAACCCTGGTTATCCTCAACAAATACAATCCCGCCCATTCGGACAAATGTTGGAGATGCTCTAGTGGTACAGGTAGAGGATTTTAATATTTGGTGGAATAATGGACTTTATAGGCACCAATGGTTAACACAAAGTATACAAGTTTTTTATTGATACAAGCCCAGAAAACTGGGTAATTGAATCAACAATTACAGTACAGAAAAACAATATATAAAAAAACATATATTTTACTACATTAAAAACATTGGTAAGCATAGAATATCTCTAAAATGCTAATAACCCAGAGGGGTTATACTGAAACCACAAACAGTCCACAAGGGACAGCAACAACAGTTGATGAACAAACGTAGACTTCAATTGGCGTTTTTTGATAAATAGGCTCTACATGTTTCGCAGGTTACTGCTTCTTCAGGAGCTTAAAAAGAACTTTCATCCACGATAATGGATAAGAGAAAGTAGGGTTTCCAATGGAAACTCTGGATCAATGGAGTAACAAGTTCCAGGTTTCAAAGTGGATATAGATGTATATTTTCGAGACAGATATAGGCTGGTGTATAAACCCAGATGTATGAGACACAGCAAATGCAGGGCTAGTCCAGAATTAGGAAGAAATGCAGGATCATATGTATATGCTGCATATGTGTAAATGAAGGGGAAATGTTCCCATAAGAGTTAGGAGAATATCCCAAGCTTGTGAGGACCAGACCATTTAGAGCACAGCTGTGATGGTATGAAAGGGTATCACGTCCGGATACACCTAATGTCTCGCACGCCACTACGTATGGGAGCAAACGCAAGACGTTTGCTCCCATACGTAGTGGCGTGCGAGACATTAGGTGTATCCGGACATGATACCCTTTCATACCATCACCGCTGTGCTCTAAATGGTCTGGTCCTCACAAGCTTGGGATATTCTCCTAACTCTTATGGGAACATTTCCCCTTCATTTACACATATGCAGCATATACATATGATCCTGCATTTCTTCCTAATTCTGGACTAGCCCTGCATTTGCTGTGTCTCATACATCTGGGTTTATACACCAGCCTATATCTGTCTCGAAAATATACATCTATATCCACTTTAAAACCTGGAACTTGTTACTCCATTGATCCAGAGTTTCCATTGGAAACCCTACTTTCTCTTATCCATTATCGTGGATGAAAGTTCTTTTTAAGCTCATGAAGAAGCAGTAACCTGCGAAACATGTAGAGCCTATTTATCAAAAAACGCCAATTGAAGTCTACGTTTGTTCATCAACTGTTGTTGCTGTCCCTTGTGGACTGTTTGTGGTTTCAGTATAACCCCTCTGGGTTATTAGCATTTTAGAGATATTCTATGCTTACCAATGTTTTTAATGTAGTAAAATATATGTTTTTTTATATATTGTTTTTCTGTACTGTAATTGTTGATTCAATTACCCAGTTTTCTGGGCTTGTATCAATAAAAAACTTTTATACTTTGTGTTAACCATT